>NC_043964.1:36231669-36416669 GCF_902148855.1 Sphaeramia orbicularis | reverse complement strand
GTATGTCAAAAAAAAAGCCAGAAAACTATTTTAGTTTATCTAAGTCCTTGCTGTTTTAATTATATCTTGCCTAGTCCTTTGTGCTCTATTGTTTAGTCTAATTTAGCTATTTATTTTTCTTTCTGCTTCAATATTTTCATTACATTTCAAATGTCTTAATTTTGTTGTTGTTGTTTTTGTTTCAGATAGTTATAATAGTTGTGTTTAATCACTCCACTATGTTTCCAAATGTATTTCTATATTTCTCTTTTGTAATATTTTCCCCATTTTTGTTCTGTAAATTTGCTTTGTGCCAATAAAAAAAATAATAATAAAAATAGGCGGGTTCAGAGAATGAATGAATGAATGTATATTTACGTTCAGATATTTTAGATGAGCTTTTTATTTTTACAGAATACTCCTATATATATATATATTCTGTTATGTATCGTTAACATCTGTTATTTTGAGCCTCATCTTGCTTGCTTGAAGTCTAATACAAACAACCCAAACAGAAGCCATGAACTTTTACCACGCCCTGATTTAAAAAAAAAAAAAAATAAATCACGTGATACATGACGTCACAGCACAATAAATGGTTATCACGCGAGATTTTCCGTCTTCTCGTGGCTTTCTGTGTCCAGACAGCATGGATGGAAATAGCTCCGAAGATGTTCGGCGTTCTTATACTAAGAGGCAGTTTTGTGTAAATATGGAATTTACGGAACCCCCATGAATAGATAATTATGAAACGTAATATGTGCAGGCGTTTTGAGTGTATAAAAGTTAGGGAAAGGTTAATTTAAGTTGCGCTTGCCGGCTAGCTGCTAGCTAACTTTCAGTCTGGCTAACACGTGCAAGAAGTACATGTGGGATGGAAGCTAGCACATGTAGAAAAGCCAGGTAATATACACAGGTACGCTTTAAATTATAAATACGATGTACTTTTCGATTAAATCCTGACTTCTAATGTTTTAACTTTACAGGCGGCTTTGGAATGATCCGTATGGAAATGGGTGAAATCTGCAGACGACGAAGATTTCCGTCCGAATAACAGGTAAAACCCCACATTAAGTAGTGTCATGGCTCTTACGTTACTCCGCAGTTGGTGTGATGAGTTTGTTATCCCTGTCTGAAGTGCAGTGTAGAAATCAATGGTATCTGACTTACTGCAGACACGTGTGTAACCAGCACGTTTCTTTCATTCGATCGTTTATTAATTAATACCTTGTTTTTGTTTTTTAACAGATTTGTCGTTTCTGTCTGACTTGGCACCCCTGCATAGAAGCAGAGACACTGAGAGAAGGTTTGTATGTCATTACTGTCTGTGATATTACAATGGTACCATATCAGTGATGATAACTGCTGCATAGGAAGTGCCGTCTGATGCGATAACTGACGAGGGCAAAAAAGCAGTTCTGAGAAATGCTTATACTAAGTGATCCCTTTTTGGATGTATTATCTAACACTTGAGTAACCAGTTATAAAACACTTCTTCACACAGGCTTAACTGCGAAGTCGTAAAGATGAAACACAGGCCCCTGAGATAAACTAAACTGGTAAGAGTTGTAAGATTGACTGTCTATGATAAGTCTAGCCAGTGATGATACAAGTTATCCCTGTCTGAACATAAATGTGGAGTCATGGTAACCTGAGGCTGGACAGAACAAATGAATGAGCATAGATTCACTAAAAGGAGATACTAATGGAAACTTGTTTTGTAACTTTCAGACAACGTTGGGGAGAATTGGACAACACACAAGTCTGGACCAGATTGATGAAGCCACAAGAAATATTAAAAAGCATTTATTTGTGTGTACAAAATTCAAGTGTAGTGGCACATTTAAGATTTGATGTATAAAATAACTTGGGTTTTTATGACGGCCCAGCACATCTTTGTCAATCTGTGTTGAAAGATAATCTGTAGGATTTCTTCTTCAAATTTTCCAAGAAGATCTGCTCATCTTGGAGATATTCACGATCCTGAGGATGGAAAAGAATGAGACATTAAACATGTACATTTTTTTCAGTGCAATATGTAATAAACATTTACAGTTCTAATCTGTGTTTTGAGTTGTGGTTGTTGGCTAGTAAGATCATCAATCATGTTGCACAGTATGTCATCTCAAAGAAGAATTTGTTAGTTTCACTTGGGGTAGTATTACGAGACCAGTTTTTTCCCTTTACAGTAATCAAGGTTCCTGCCTGGTCTTGTAAAGTCTTATGTCTTGAATTTACAAATCTGCATTCAGTACCTTAAAGTCTTTAAAAGATACTTGATATGGTAGGTCTTAAGTTATGTTGCCATAAACTTGTACTGTGTTTAAATGTGTCTGGGAAATGTCTCAAGATGCAAAGAAAGTAAGGTTATTCTACTCAGTTTCAACCTGACTATTGAAATTAGGAACCAATTATCGCTAACTTTGCAGCCCCCAGTGAGAAATGACTCAGAATGGTGGGAATCAAGGCATTGGAATACTAATTAATACATTTTCCTAAATTCTAGGAGTCAAATTTTTCCAGTAAGGCTGTGAAATAGGCATTAAATTCAGTTCTAAGAAGTTTTAAGTTTAACTTGTGGAAACCTATAGGAACCCTGTGTAAAGCACAGGCTTGGAGTGAGAGACTAAAATCATACTTTTGCAAAAATTCTATAAAGATTCCTACTAAGGTCAGTGGTCACTCAATTTTTTTTTTAAATATACCTTTATGAAAATGTACTTTTTTTTTTTTTTTTGCAATTAGTCTAAAACGGGTCACTATCCCTGGTCCTTCAGAGCTACTATCCTGCATGATTTAGATGTATCCCTCTTCCAACACACCTGATTCAAATGATAAGCCTATCATCAAGCTCTGCAGAAGCCTGATGATGACCGTCAGGTGGGTTGGTAGAGGGAAACATCTAAAACATGCAGGATAGTAGCTCTTAATGACCAGGGTTGGTGACCCCTGGTCTAAAACCTGTTCACAGTGTTTAACAAAATATGTATCTTTTTTGGATGAGAAATGCAGACTTTAATGAGACATGTTTTCTACAGCTAAATGGACTCAATGTTTCCTACAGTACAACCCACAAATTAACTCCATGTTTTGACAGAATGGTATACATCTCCTACAACTCAAACTGAAAAGAGAATGGCATATCCTACATCTGTCAGAAAGTGTTCAGTTCAGAAAAATGCCTTCAACAGAATTAAGAAAATTTGGAATAATAATAGAATGCTACTTTACAACTGAGTTTAGTTACTACCGCAATATAATTTATGAGTAACTACAGTGGTGATGGTCCTATACTTGTGTTAAGATGAGTTAAACACTGTATCTACATATTAAATGGTATGTTTTTTTCTCCATGGGTTACCTTTTCTGCAGTGTACTTCCACAGTGCCAGACTTGCTTGTAATGCCATCGACTGAGGGCTGGTAAATGAATTTGTGGGGAGAATATTCAAGGTTGATGACAGCTCTGGGTTTGGCAAAACTGAAGTTGATTCTGCAAAAAAACAAAAAAAAAACCTTGTTAAATTCTAATAAACTATGAAACTGTTGCTTTCAGTTAGTACGAGGTAATTTCTACTGAAACAATGTTTAACCTGGTGGAACAGGAGGAATAATTAGTGGTAAAGGGCTGATAATGGGATGAGGGTCTGGTCTCAGTCTCTCCATCTCCTTCTGTAGGTGATTTTGCCGCATTCGTTCCTTAAAAAAAAAAAATCAGTTTTTACATACTTCTATACCATTACCATGAACAGCGTATTTAGGGTTATTTGTATTTATTTTGAGCTATTTCAGTAAGCTCTGAGCATGTGTGGTAACAGCACACACACCTGTAGGATTCGTTGTTCTTGTTGTCTCAGCCTCTCTGTTTGGGTGTGGATATTTCTGAGCCTTGTTTCGTGCTCAGCCTCCACACGTTTTGCCTCCTGCAACGCTCGCTCTCCTTCCTCATATTTATCTGCAGCGAGCTGTAAAGAACATGGATCAAGCATATTTATCAAAAAAGATGTATTCTACTATATTACATAATGATGATGGAATTCTTTATGATGATGATGATGATGAAATTCTTTATTCAGTCAGCACATAATAATACAACCAGTGTCAACAACAACACTACAAACATTACGAACATTACCAACAGGTTAATGACTGAAAAGGCCCAGGCAGAAGCAAAATGCTTATATTAATGCCTGTCCTACATAACAAATTCAGCTACCCAGCATTCAATATAGGAAAAAGAGAAAAAAAACAACAATGCATACAACCAAACAAACAAGCAAAAACATAAAAAGGTGAAAATAAACCAGAAAAATGGAAAACTTAGCCCACCAAATTAATGGTAATTTAATGTAGACTCAAAAATAAATTATTTACCTATTACTTATTAGAGCTTAACGATTGTATCCTTCAAAAATTGCCTTACGTACCATTTTTTTAAATATCAAAAATGGGCTACACATTCGTAAATCCATGCTGGCCTCATTCCATAGTTTAACCCCAACAACAGATATACATCTTCTTTTAGTCTCTTTTTTAGGTTTTTGTACAACAAATTTACAAACATCTCGCAAATCATGTGTTGAGAAGAACCTTTGTACACAGACGGGGAGTAACTTAAATTTGGCTTTATACGTTATTTGCATTATTTTATAGTAAACCAAATCATAAAATTTCATAATATGGGATTTTATAAATAGTATGTTCATAGTAACCGGCCTTATTAATAGTATGTATGGCTCGTTTTTGTAGGGGGACTATAGTATTTACAGTTGTTTTATATGTTGAGCCCCACACTCCCACACAATATGACATATAAAGAAGTAGAAGTGAACAGTAAATGATATGGAGTGCCTTATGGTTGAGTATATTTCTGGACTTATACAAGATTGCCATTGACTTTGCAATCTTTCCTTTTATATATCTAATATGTGGTTTCCATGTTAATTTGTGATCAATAGCAACCCCTAAAAAATTTATAATAATTATAATTTACATATAATACTACTTATAATCTATATAATAATAATAATAATAATAATAATAATAATAATAATAATAACAATAATAATAATAATAATAATTCATACTAATGGTATTATTATTACTATATTGCAGTTAATTTAGAGCAACATGAAGGTGTAGGTGTAGCTTTACCTTACCTTACTAAAGGCCTCCACCTCCTGAGCCCTTGTCTTTAGTCTCAGAGCCGTACTACTTATTCTTTCCTTCTCTCTCTCCACTTCCTCTCTCAGTCTTTCCAGAATCTCTCGCTCCTGCACCACAGACGCCTCCTTTTGTTTCAGCTCCGCAGCACGAAGTTTCAGGTCGGCTTGGTCCTAGAATAAGAACAAAAACAGGGTAAATGAACAGTTGTATATTACACATTTGAATAAATATTTCATATGAAACACTTTTTTTTCTCCACAGGGTTATTTTATTGTACAGACATTCATACGGTCAAAAGATTGCACGACGCACCGGGAGGAACAAAACAAATAACCTGCAGCACATGATGTAAAAGAAGAATATTATATAGGATTCAGTCTGCTGGATAAGGGAGCCTCCAAGGCAAATGTCATCAGTTCCGAGTTTTAACCCTTTATAGGGCAACTCATAGAAATACTCTGATATTCAAAATCTAAACCTTAGTGTTATTGGAAGACATAACAAGACTTTATTACTTTTGTGAAATTTTTCAAAATGTTTTATTGTCATGTAGAAAATCAAGGTCAATGAAGTTACCGTATTTGGCTCTTTGCCTGTAAGTGGGAAAAAAAAAATCCAAGAATTATATATAAACAAGTGGTGCCAGGCACAATAAACCCTGCCCCTCACATGTATTGTAGCTTATTATACACAGCTGTGTTGTGACAATATTCAGGAGGTGGAAAAAATAAATGCACTGCATGCTTTCATGACTTTTTTCTGTTTAGATATTATTTACTTGATATTATTTCAAGGTCACAGACTCTAACCTTCACCCCCAGAGCTCAAAATTTTAACCCACAGCAAGTTTAATCAGTTCCTCAATGGTATTCGTCCATCGAAAAAAGATAATTTGTTTTTTCAGAATGACTTGATTAGAAAAGACAAATTTTTTATGCATGCTTTTTTTTTATGACTATCCTTTATAATGGCAGAGTAACACAATGGTAGGTAAATGATAGAAATTTTTTTTTTACCCAAAATGTGAAAAATACATATGCCTTAGCTTTATGTCTCAGTGATGTATAACAGTTGCCTCTATATATGTGGTAAGTTTGGAGTAAATCGAAATAAAATTGATGTTTTTATAGACATTTGAAATTTCGCCCATTATAAGGTAATGGGAAAAAGAAATATTTAAAAATTCATAAAAAATTTAAAGTTTGACTACTTTTCCCAAAATGTAATCAGATCTATTCTGGGTCACTGGCAATCTATAAACCTAGTTTGGTATGAATTCAACCAATAGTTTTGCTGCTAGAGTGTTAACAAACAAAGAAACAAACCAAACTAAAAACAATCCCCCTTGCCTCTCCTGTGGGGGGCGGGGTAAAAATACAAGAAAAACACATAAGGTGCCAGGAACATGTATTTTAGACATTCTAACAACAAAAGTGCTGATCCAGACACCTGTCAACATCCATATTATCCCTTTGAACATCATTCCTTACATTAGTTCCATTACTTCATGGTACCGAACAAAGCAGGTACCCTCACTGTTCATGCAGAGGTGGACCTTACAGACCCTGTAGACAACATTGGACCTGAGATTGTTGACTCACTGTCCTCACTGTAACTGTTGCTGTCACTGTCGTTATGTGTTACGTGTGCAGAAATTACCACTAATAGTCACTTGCCTGATAAAGGGTTAAAGTATTTGTGTGGCTGTACTTGTAGTTTAAGGTGGCATACGAGTCGATCCACAAAGCAGAATTGTTCCCACCTGTGCCAGGCTGATGATGGAGCCCTCTCTCTTCTCCAAGAGGCTGCTGACCTCCCGTTCAGCTCTGTCGTGCCTCTGCTTCTCCTGAGTGTGGAAGTGGGCCCACTCAGCCGCGAGCTTCCTCCTCTCCTCTGCACAATGCTGCATCACTGACTTCTGTTCTTCTAATAATGTGCTCTAGAGGATGAGACAAAGGTAGGTAATGAACCAAAACAGGAGGTTAAGACAGTTTGGATTTTCATTAGTGACTATCCTTTGTTCATTTCAACTTTTGTTTTCAATTTTGGCTTCGTTTGAATGGCATTTAGTTTTAGACTTTTTTGTAACATGGGAATTAGATAAAAAGATCAAACTTAAAATCAAATTTAAATTAACAGACAATTTGTCACACTAAACAAATTTTATAGCATTTCTTCATCTTTTTTTCTTTAAAGGTATTAAAGGTGCTTTTCCCAGTCATACTTTTATTTGGTCAGAGGAAACAATAACCTTGCTCTATATCAGTGATTCTTAACTGGTAGGTCCTGGTAGGTAAACCTATTTTCAGTGGGTCGCGGGCCTTTGCCTGGGTAAAAAATAATGTTAACACTAGTTAAATGAATTCATTTTGCATGAAAACAGAGTGTGTTAAAAGCTGTCACTGAAATGTTGTGATATGTCAGCTTTATGATCAATGCTTGAATAAGTGACTGAATGCACTTTTAATTTTTCACTGAGTGCACTTTGGTTTTGGTTCAAATGTACCTAATTTAGAGATAAAGCATCACCACCTGCTGGTTATTTTTATTTATCATTAAACTTGTCTTTTGTGTTGGCATACTGTGATATTCAGTATTATCTCAGGTTCAAAACACATCATTTTTTCATTAAATAAATTTTCAGAAGTTTAATGTATAACAATTTGTGCCGCAGCTTGTCATTTAGGGGTGATCGTTGGTCTGGAAGCCAGACCAGTTGAGAACCACTGCTCTAGACCAGTGGTCCCCAATTCCCGGTCCCCGGACCGGTACCAGTCCGTGGATCATTTGGTACCGGGCCCCAAAGAAAAAAAAATTTGGTTAATAAAGCAATTTTTTCCATTAGTCTTGCAGAGATTTTATTTTGAAAAGCAACTGTTTCCTCACAACCACTAGACTCTGGTGCGCCATCTCATGAATCAGTAGTAACACAAGCTAAAGAAATGAGCCAAAAACAAAATTCACTGGACAACTTTTTCGGGAAGAAATGATGAGTCTGCAGAAGGGTCTCGGATGGCCTGCAAACAGAAAGCTGCATTTATAAAGAAATATCATGATTCCTGCCTCAGTTACAGGTTCATCGCAGGTGACAGGTGACACACAAGCGCCTCCAAACTGCTCCGGCACATCAATCCATGTTTGAGACAACTTCAAACCACTTTGCATTCTGGATTAAAGTCAAAGCAGAATATGTGGATATCGCCACAAAAGCCCTGAAAGTCCTTCTTCCGTTTCCAACCTCATATCTTTGTGAGGCTGGGTTTTCTGCGATGGCAGTTACCAAGTAGACTGGATATACGGAACACAACTGGAGTGTGTGTCTCCCATCAGCCCCAGATGGGACCGTCTAGTTGCAGGGAAACAAGTCCAGGGTTCCGACTGGTTCTGCATTAGGGTGAGTGTATATTATCCTGTAGAATCACTGTAATTGCCTGATATACAGTGTAAGTGTTTCAGATCACATGCTCTGAACTGACAAAGTTTTTTGTTATTGGAACCCCCGCACCTCGACCCAGTCCGTGGAAAATTTTCATGCATGAAACCGGTCCGTAGTAAAAAAAAGGTTGGGGACCACTGGTCTAGACAGTTATCAGCACTGAGGCTGACGTCTCACCTTGGCTCTCTCCAGCTCCTCTCTCTCCATGCTCATCTGCATGCTAAGGGAGCGTCGCTCCTCCTCGAGGCCTCTTTGCGTAGACTCTGCCTTGGCCTGCTCTGCTGTCATCTTCCACCGCTCCTGAGGCACAGAAAGAAAAACATTTCATTTTTAGTCTTTGAGGGTAGGAGAATCGGTTGTTGATTCTGTTGCTTTTTCCACTTACAGTGCCTGCTATTTCTGAGCAGAGTGGTACTCTAAAAATAATCTATGCCCTTGATTCAAGGCCTATCCTGTTTTGAAGCTCTGACCTTCTCAAGCTGTCTCTGCTGCTCGTTGAGCTGTGTGTCCATCCTAGAAATGATTTCCTTGAGGTAAGTTCTCTCCTCTGCCATAGCCTTCTGCTGCTGTGCCAGACGGTCCTGCATTACTGAAACGTACATTCAGAGAATGACCTTCACTGACTGATGGAACTGCACTCTCTTAAAACTTGACCTATTTGTTTGTCCCGTTAAGGGTGTGTTTGTGTGTCTGCGGGTGTATAAAGTACTTCGAAGCTGCTCATCTCTGTGCCGTGCCCCCTGCTCCAGGCCGTGGGCTGTGTGCTCATGTGTGCTCTCCACCCGAGAAGAAAGCTCTCCAAGCCGAGAGGAGAACTGCTCCATCTGCTCAATCACCACTGTAAGTGACCTGGAGAAAGACCGCACATTTACATTACACTAATACACAAATCCTGAACAAGAGTGGTCTGGTATTCCTAAAAATACATTTAGACAAAGGACAGCAGAAACACAAAGCCTGTCCTTTACTAATGACTCACCTGGTCTGAGACGTTGCACTTGTGACAGCATCAATCTCCTCATCCTTTAACTTCTTTAGTCTCTGGATCTGGTCCTCATGGTCCTTCTTCATCTCTAGGATTGATTTCCTTAGCGATAAACATGAAAAATACACAGTGATGAAATGAGCATTTGGATGAATAGAATCCAAAAAATAAGTTAATTTCCTCATATACTGCCTTCATGTGGCTTTTCTTCTATTACACTAAATCATTAGGGGTGTAAGAAAATATCGGTTCTACAGTATATCGCGATATTTAATTTCACAATACTGTATCGATATTAAAAAGTACTGTATCGATATTTTTAGGCATTTATTCAAATGCAGATATGGCTGAAGTTCATTTTTGTTTTTTTGGTTTTCTTTATTGTTTGTATTTTATTTCTTATTATTTAACACTGTTTTTATTAAATAATGGTTATCTGAAGCATCCTAAAGGCACTTTTTACTGTCTGAGAGGCAGATGGTAGTTCTTTATTTTGGGATTGCACAAAATAATGTTCTGATGTTAGTTCTGAACTAATAGAATATGAACATTTGAACAGGATCCTAAACTGTAATGTCTGTGAAACACAATTTCAGTTTGAACACAGGAACATGTTGTGATATAGCATTAGATCCTGTCGTGATCAAATAAAAATGTGTTTCGTATTTGTGCAGATTTCTGGTGTAATTCAATTTTTCCAGGAAATAATGTTTTTTTTTTTTTTAAATAACAAAATCAATAAAAAATTGCCTTTTAAACAGTATCATGATATATCGTGATATATAGTATTGTGATCCTAATATTGTGATTTGTATCGTATCACCAGATTCTTGCTGATACACAGCCCTATAAATCATACTGTAGGTTGAAGCAGTGACAACGTAATCTATAAGTTATGAGAAAGACTGACTTCCAGGTTTACCTCTGAAGATCTCGGAGTCGCTCCACCTCACGGTCTCTGTCCTGCTGAGCCTGGGCCAGTTTACGTTGGTACTGAGCCTGCAGCTCTGAACGTTCCTGCTCAGCCAGTCGTGTTGCCACAGCCAGCCTTTCCATTAGGTCTTCACACTCCTGCCGCGCTCGCATTTCCCTTTGGGCTGCCGATTCCTCAAGCAGCCTTACACGAGCCCTGCACAGAAATACTTGAATGTTAACCACAGTAACACTCATACACTACATAAAGTGCAGGGAATTATGCATAATGTATGTCTAACATAGTTGCTGCACATTGGATGACAATATATGTGTGTGAGTGTGTGTGTAGACATAAAACTGATTCTTCAGAGGGATGCGTACTTGTGTGCGTTCTCCGTGAGTTCCATATCCTGTTTGTGTCGCTGTTGAACGCTATCCAGCAACATTTGGTTATGGTCTCGTTCCAACTGCAGAGTCTTCACCTGGAAATTACATAAGAGATTAAGGCAGTGTTTTTCAACCTTGGGGTAAGGACCCCACGTAGGGTCGCCTGGAATTCAAATGGGGTCGCCTGAAATTTCTAGTAATTGATAAAAATAAAAAATTAAAAACTTACAAATAAAAAAATATATGGTGAGTTGAGAGAGAAAATCACATACATAAAAGACACGACAAACTCTGAAGCTGAAGCACTGTGGTACTGTTTATCTGTCAAATGTTCATTGTGGTCGGTTTCAGACGCTGCAGCTCTTTCATAATTCATAGTTTGAGTTCTTGTTTGTTCAGTATTAATTGTCAGCCTTGTAAATCCAAGCTGGACTGACTGTACATATCCTGACCAAGGAAAATAAAATTCTCACTTTGTGCAGTAATCTACACCTGGCTTTTCTGCCTCCGTCCATAATAATATACATTATACTATATGTTTGTGTGTCTCTATATGTCTGTATGTTTTGTGTGTATGCGTGAGTGTTTTTGTAGATTATTTATGCATTTTTATTTTTTGAGTGTGTAATTACCCATACTTTTCTTTTCTCTTCTCTTGTTTTCTTTTCATCATACTATCGCTGTGTTCTATGCTATTCCATGACACGTTCTTATGTCTTGGGCCCACTGTTGGTATTCTTGTTCTGAGAATCCATTCCAGTAAGATTGTATCCCCTGAAATACCTCTGTTGTACTTCATTTGTTAAATGATATGAAAATGAAAATAAAAATTTCATCACAAAACATAAATACATTATATAACCTAAATCTTGTCTAAAATTAACATTTATTTGCAACATAGTATAGCAAACTATTATATGATCAAAAACAAATTAATTTTAGCAAAAAAAAAAAAAAAAAAGCCTCCGTTTTGAATGTCTGGGGTCACCAGAAATTTGTGATGTTAAAATGGGGTCACGAGCCAAAAAAGGTTGGGCACCACTGGATTAAAGGTTCAGTGTGTGATATTCAGGGTGAACAAGACATCCCATCAACCTTTCCTTATGGTGGCCACAAAAACTGTGGGAAGTCCTTTATTAGAGTCAGCGTTTGGTTTGTCTCTTCTAGTGTTTTCAGTTTAAGCCGCGATGCTTTTCAGCTTCTTAGCATCATTGGGCAGAAATTACATAATTACCAATCAATATATTTGATTAAAATGGTCTGAGATGACACAAGACTTCTGCATCGACTCGTTCCCTGTGTTTACTGGCTGTAAAAATGTAATCTGTGACGCCCCAGTTTTGACCAATAACAGGCATGTTTAGACCGGTAGGCGGGTTAAATAGATGACTGACAGCTGTAATTATCAACCACTGATCAGATTCTGTCAGATACAACCTCAGGGTTCTCACTCTTTCCCTGAAATTATTTTGCAGGACATTTTCAGCCGCTACAGAGACAAGTTATCATGTCATACACTAATCCATTCCCCTGTCCCCCTCATTCTTTGGAAGTGTTCTTTTCTAGTTGTAACTTGCATTTACCCAGATTGTTTCTATGTTTATTACTCAGACGTTTAATGTGCAGTCTCTGGCTTTAATTTATCTATGAAAAACAATTATGACAAATCATATCATAGAATAATGCAAACACACCCACAGATTATAGCATAGCACTTCATTAGCCTGACAAACTGGAGTTACAATGTTCAACTGGACAATTCCCAACTCAACTTTCTCTTCTCTCTTACTTTCTCTCTTGCACATCCTCTAAAATATTTATATTTTCAAATCCACTGTAAATCTCAACCCATTGTTGTCCTTGTCTCTAGTCGAATGTTTGTTTATATGTTTAAGTGTGTTTGAGTTCATGTTGAAATTGTATGTCGTAAGCAAAGAAAAACTGAAGCCAAATTCCTTGTATGTGTTCACATACTTGGCCAAAAAAGCTGATTCTGATAAATCACTGAGAAACAATTTCCTTTGTTTCATCTCAGTTTAGGCACACAAGGTCACAAGGCAGGGGGAGGATAAAGAATTTTCCAGGATAACGTAACAGTTTCCAGGACATTTGACCTTTTTTTCTCATTTTCCATATATTTTCCATGACTGGAAACTTGGTCAATCATTTTCCAGGTTTTCCAGGATGTGTGGGAACCCTGAACCCGAACAAAACTTGGAAAAGTGGCTTCACTTTTTCTTAAAAACATCAAATGATATCAGTTCATGTATATTTTTATTTAGTTTTCTGATTTGGACCGAGAAGAAAAAGCTGCAAAAGTATGGTGTGTTTATTTCAAATTCTGGTGTTTTTTCCCTGATGTCTGCTCTTACAGGTTGAAGAGGAAAAATAACTCTGGTCTCCAGTCAAACATAACAGATGACAGTAAAGCACTATTGTATAATACCAGCCTTAAAAACAGAAAAAAGAAAGATGGCAGCTTAACACGGTGGACTCTATGGAGAAGGTTCACTCCCTCTATAGATATAAACACAAATTATATAGAATAATTATGAATGTTAAAACACAGGGCATCCTCTTAAATTCTCCTAAATAAGGGGTGTCTAAGTCATTTTAATTCTGAGGCCACATTCAGCCCAATATGATCTGAAGTGGGCTGGACCAGTAAAATAATAACAAAAAAAGCTAAAAATAATGTCAACTCCAAACATTTCTCTATGTTTGAGAGTAAAAAAGTAAAATTACATTATGAAGATATTTACATCCACAAACTATCCTTTAAAAATGTGAATAACATGAACAACCTGAAATCTTTTAAGAAAAATAAGTGTAACTTTGACAATACTATGCCTCAGTTTATTATTTACACATGTGCATTTCAACTTACAGCACACAGTGGATCTACAGATGAACAAAACATTTAGTAACAGGTTTAATATTGTTTAAATTGCACTTACTTCTCTTGAAACATTTCAGGTTGTTCATATCTTTTCAGGTTATTTACATTTTTTGTGAAAGGATAGTTTCAATGTTAACGTTTTCATATAATTTCACTTTTTTTACACTAGAGCAAAGAGAAAACTTTGGAGTTGTCATTATTTATAGGTTATTATGATAGTATTTTACTGGTCTACTGGTCCACTTCAGATCATATTCATCTGCATGTAGACCCTGAACTAAAACAATTTTGACATCCTTTATTGTTAATATCTTCAGTGTACTGTTTACATTTCACAGATTCATCCTATGGGCCAGATTGAACCCTTTGGAGGGCCAGTTTTGACCCATGGGCCGTATGTTTGACACCACTACCTTAAAGCCTTAAAGCTAGCAAAGATATGGAAGCAACAAAGGAAGGAAAATGGGGAAGGTGAGGCGTTCAAGTCAGTAGGAAGACGTTCATACGCACCTGTCCTTCCAGCTGGATGATGCGAGCCTGTAAAGCTTGATGATCTCCAGGTTGCTGCTCTTTGTCTGTGAGTCTCTGCAGAACCCCCGCATCCACAATCCCACCACCCAAACCCAGCAACTGAGACTGCATCATCTACAGAAAAGAAAGAGAGAGTCAAGAACAAAACCAGGTGATACATTTGTCCTCATATTCTCAAATGAAGAGAAGACAAAGGGCGTAGGGTCTCACCTGCTGTTGTACCAACAGCTGCTGCAGACCGTCTGCTGATAATGTCACCTGTACAGAGGGTGATATATACATTACAGTCTATTAAACTCTGGAATATGAGTTAAAGCAGGGGTTACCAAAGGGGAGAACACAAGCTGATTTTCAAAATCTTCTTGAGGTGACCTCTGAGGTGATTGTGGGAGAATAAGGACAGCGTTGCTGCATTAGCAGATTGAAGGTAGTAAATTTATCCTGTTAACCTTGTGGGACTCAGGATAAGTTTTGATCTTCCTAGAACATAACTTTGAACTTTAATACGTGAATAATATCCACAAATGACAAACAGGTAAGGTACAGGTTGGACTAATGGTGTTCACATTAATAAAACTAAACATAAAAAGACCAATAAACGTTGTAAAACAGACACATTAAACTTCAACCCCTGCACATAAAGCAGAACACAATGAGTAAAATGTCCAGTATCCACAATGCAATGCAGCAAATATGCCACAGTATCATTTAAATTGTATCATGGTTGTCAGGCTGTTCTGTTGTTACCTCCGCCAGGAGGTATTGTGATCACTTTGCTTTGTGTGTTTGTTTGTGTGTTTGTTTGTTTGTTTGTTAGCAACTTTAAGGGAAAACTATTACAACCATCTTTACCAAATTTTACCCACAGATAGGCCTAGGCCCTGGGACGAACCCATTAAATTTTGGGCCAAGTAGGCCACAGCAGGTCACAGCAAGGTCACAAAATCTCAAATTTTCCTATTTCTCATCATTGAGCAATTTTCGAAAATTCATAAAAAATTAAAAACGACTCTGATTAGCCTCCAATTTGATACACCCATAGCTTATAACAATATTTTGTATCTGGCACAAAATTGTCCACATCCACTGTGGAATGTGGACTCTGTGGACATTTCAATTTAACATTGAAAATCCTATTTGCGACACATTTTTCATTATAACTCAACAACTACTGGAATTTAATATAATTTGACATACACGACTGGTACCAAGCTTCAACTTTTTCTGCTGTATGGAACAGCCTTGAAACTGTTTAATTTAAAAAGAAATAGTCGATCCACACATGCACACCGTTCAAGGTGCTTGTCGGAGGTTTGCGTTCTCTCAACACTTGTTTTGTGTTGTTATGCCCGTGTCTGGATATGCCTTTTAGTGTGTGAGTCCTGTGCGCATGTTTATGTTTCAGTCACTTCAGGGATAGCGGGGGTCACCAGTCTCTGGCACAGTTATTTTAGGGGTCGCGAGTTTAAAAGTTTGAGTTAAAGGACACAGTGTTTTGCAGAAACATCACATACCTGTTGTGGGACAGTAGCTGGTGTATTTTGGATTTGGTTTCTTTGTGGAACTGTTGGACAGAAAACACAAGTGTAATAATCTTATTTAGCATATTTATCAAAATGCAATAAAGTAATGATGAGAAATATCTAAGTACTTCATATTTCCCTGAGGTTACGTACACCACACTGAGCCAGGCGGTATTGTAGGCATATTATTTGGCAGATCTTGCTGAGTTTCATCTGAGGCGTGACGGGGCTCTCCTAGTTCCCTGGATCCCCTATTGGATGGTACACGGTGGGACTGGGATCGGGATTCAGGGTGGCTAATGCTAGAAGCAGAGACTGGAAAGGGACCAGTGACTTGAATGGGAAAACCAGTGGGTTGAGGAGGACTAACAGTTTGTTCAAAATCTAGTTTTTTGTGGAGTGCATTTGGTGAGGAGGATCTGGGTGTGGTAGTGGTAACTATGTAAGGGGTCTGCAGTGGAGAGGAGGAACAAGTGGGAATGGGAACTGGACAAGAGGAGAAGATGGTTTAGTGGGAGGTGAGATGATTCTGAAACAATATGGGCATGATGTGAGACAAAGTAAAATATCAGATCGATGGATCAGTGTTGGTATTTTGGATTCCAAACTTTCCCAAATGCATGTCATGGATTTTCCTGGAAAAAAAGGCAATAGCTACTGACACAGTACTGTGGCACAAAGTATGGGTTTGTCTATTGCCACAGACCAATCAAATGTTAGCATTTGTACTAGAGCCAATCATGGATACTGTTACTTGAACTCATTATCCTCTTGTTCCCACAGTACTGTGGTGATATATGGCGTATACTTCAGTACTTCAGTTCATTCTCTTGTGCATTTTGCTATCACAGTACTGTGGCAATTGATGGAAGAAACAACAGATTAGTGATAGTATATAGTATAGAAAAGGAAATATTGTTCTAAATACGCTATATGTTGTTTTATGGTGTTCTTTGATCTTTGCAGTCAGTGAGTCTGAAGAGAGTGGGCGGAGCAACATGTTAGATGTGCCGTGTGACTTCTCAGTTCTGTGTCAGTTCAGTGTGCGGTGCTCCAAATTCTGCACTCTGAATGTTTTTCCAGTGGCTGATTTATACCAATGTCAGATTTATGCCTCCCCCGTTTCAGAAGAAAAAAAAATAAAATTGCTACTTGGACCAGGAATTGAACCAAAGTCTTCTGCATTGAAGTCCAATACACTACTGAATGGGCTAAACCTCTACAATATCATTGCCTGACCTATTTGCTATCTGATTGCCTTGGTACTTTTCGGGATGTAACAAGTTACCAGTCTAGATGATATAACGAGGGCTCTGATTGGCTCTGTGGTAACAGACGAACCGATATTTCATGCCACAGTACTGTGTCAATAGCCACTTCGGGAAAGGAAATCACAAAGCCTTGCAAAATCCTAACACTCAGAATTTTTGACCCTCTGAGCTAAATTTTGTCACCGTAAACTGTATTTTTTTCACTAAAATTGGGCTGAAAGTTTTACTCAACATCCAAGAAATTCTAATGATACTGTAATATATCAATGCACTTATTAGAATTAGTAACATAAATCGTGTTACTCAAACACAGAAATATTTAATCCTCATGATTCAGCTACCAGATATTGAGTCTTTGTAGTATCCAAATAGTATCAAATTTTTGGTCCCATATAAAAAAGTGCCACAGATCATGCTAAGTATACCTTTGGAGCTGAAAAAACCCCACAATTTGTTATGTTCTCTATATAGTCTATGTTCTGCATATTTTACCAGTAGAAAATATTTAAGTGGTCTTTTTTATTGGAGATACAGTTGTGGAAAAAAATATTATTATTAAAGTCATCAAAAGCAATGGTTATGTAATCAAATACTAACTCCTGTGTGTATCATGACTAAAACAGACAAAAGAAAACATGGAATGTCTAAAAGCACTGTTTTTGGCAGTACAATGCCACAGCTATTAATGTAAGAACTGAAGTGATTTAGGTTATTATCAAGAAAACATGGAAAATAGATAGATATCAGCTCTAAAATTAAACTCTTATGAGCTATTTTTGTTGTTATCATTATATTCGTCCAAACAAATGTACCTTTAGTTGTACCAGGCATTAAAATGAACAAGAAACTGAAGAAAACAAGGTGTGGTCTAATAATTTTTTCCGTGGCTGTATAAACACATTTTAAAGATGTTATATTATTTTAATGAAAGTTTTCACATGTTTCCTCAACAAGATAGAGTATAGATGAGTTGGTATGAAATGAGATACAGCGTACTTTATAATATGACATGTTTGTCAGGGTGGGTGTTTCCATACAATGCCTGGTTTAACAAAGTCAAAGAAAGAGAAATTCATTTCCAGGGAGGGTTTTTTTTATACCTTGCTTAGTCTTCTCCTCTCTAATAGGGGTGGGGTGAGCAGTAGAGCTTGGCTGTCCCAGAAAAGTGGTGCTGTAAAATATGAGATAATTCATGGAAAAACAGTATCATCACATGAAACCTGTCACTTGCATGGGTAGCGGTTACATGACATCATACCTTGTTTCCTTGACAAATGGGGGCGTGTCCTCTCTGATCCTAGGAGCTTGTGAAGCGACTTGTTTCCTGCAAACAGGGAATGAAATTGACAGATTTCCAAAAAAAAAAAAAAAAAAAAAAAAACCCCACACATTTCTGCTGTCATTGCTTCTATTACTGCCTCTTTTTTGTGCGCTTTACCCTACAAATGACTCCAGATCAACTTCTTCCCTGAGGTCTAGGGACTCCTCCTGCTTTGACATTTTTGTTTTTGCCTCGGGGTTTGACGCTGACAGAGCTTTCTTCCTGCTCAGTGCTCCAGATAACCAGTCATCCTCTTCCTCCTCTTTTTTCTGGCTTTTGGAGACCTCGGTGGGCTTGCTTTGTTTGGGGGGTTCATCCGTTGGGGCTGGGGTGTCACCTGCTGTTGTTTTTGGAGCAGCAACTAGAGAGGGTCTTCTCTCTGATGGAGATGGCTTTGGAGACTCTGGTGATGACTTTGTCTCTTTGGCGTCATCCTCTTCATAGGTATGTTCATCGTCTGCCTTCAGGCCTAACCAGTCGGCTGAGTTCCGGTGTCGGAGAGTGGGTTTTGGTTTCTTCTCCACAGCAGAGGCACTCACATCCTCAGTAGAAAATCTGAAGTTAAGACAAAGATGTCTAAGTAAAGTACGTAAACAGTGTCCCTGTGTCAGGGTTTCTACAGGTTTCTACAAATTAAATTCAAGACTTTTTAAGACCTTTTTAACCCTTTCATGCATACTGGTCACTACAGTGGACAGCTATTCTATAGCTTTTCTCTTCTATATTCATGGATTTTGTTATTTTCGTTGTTTTGTTTTTCACACATATCTTTATTAAAGTTTTAAGACCCTACATATCTTTTCTGACATGAATTGGTAACATTATGTAGATCTCTTCTGAGCATAAACCCCCAGAATCACAAGCCTTCCCCATAGCTTTCACACAATTTATCAGTAAATACATGTTTCTGTGCGTCAAAAATTAAACATGTGGTGTCCAGCTGAGTGGACATTTTTGCAACTTCATGAAAAATAGGTCCATAAGAATTTTTTTTTCATTATCATTTTTTTAATGTATTTTTAAAATTTTTTTTAATTATTTTTATTTTATTTTTTAAAATGTATTTTTCAGAAGAAAATTTTCAATGGCATTGTTTTTTTCATGCCTGACGAAGAATAAAAACACTCAGGAAAAAATTTTGATTAAGGTTCTCATAATTAATGCATGAAAGGGTTAAAACTACTTAGGAGAGAATTTAATCCCCATTTCACAGCCAAACTGGCAAAAATTCATGACTTCTAGAATTTAGGAAAATGCATTTATTTAGTCCAAGGACTTCATTCCCACTGTTCTGAGTCATTTCTCACCGGGGGATGCAAAGTTATTGATAACTGGTTCCTAATTTAAATATAAACTGTTGGGTTGGAGCTGAGTAGACTAACGTTAGTTTCTCTGCAGCTTGAACATTTAACAGAAACATTTAGACACAAAACAACAAACAACTTTATAGCAACACAACTTAAGACCTACCATATTGTTCACAATGTTGGTTTTCGTGAACACACAAATCCACTATTCTTACAATCTAAAACTTTAAAACTCATTAACCTTGTGGGATTCAAAACTATTCAAATAATGTATAAAGCAAAGAATAACTTATTGCCGGGAAATATTCAAGAAATGTTTTGTGAAAGAGAGGGAGGCTATGATTTAAGGGGAAAGCTAAATTTAAAGATTCATAAAGTATGCACTACGTTAAAAAGTTTCTGTATCACCATCTGTGGAGTAAAACTATGGAACAAATTGTGTGTAGAGATAAAAACAAATATCAAACATAATTCAGTCTAAAAAAAGATATAAAAAATGATTCTTGAGAGGTACAGTATTTAATAATGACAGTGAGGCCTGTTTGTTTATGGATGATGTTGTACTGATAAATCTGCTGTAATTATTGAAGAAAATGGTTGAATTGTTGAGTCTGTTTGTATGACTGTACTGCCATGAACATATTGTTGTGTGTAATTCAGTTACTGCATTATGGATTTGTTGTGGTTTGATGCTAAATTAGAAAAATAACATTGTTTGATTCTTGTATCAAGTTAGTGATAAAGGTGTAAAAGCACTGAGGAGTAGGATTAAATAAGTTTAGACTTTTTCCTACTCCTTTTCGACCATGCAATATTCAGACTTGTATGTGCTTGAAGATAGATTCTGTCCATTTAAATGTTTTATTTTGTTTTGTTTCATTTTGTTTCTTTGCATGTTTGAAATAAATAAATAAATAAAATCAAATATCAAATTTAATACCTTTTAAAGACTTTTTTAAGGTATTAAATGCAGATTTGTAAATTCAAGTCTTTTAAGACTTTTTAAGACCCTGCGGGACCCCTGCTGTGTATGCAATGTGCCAAATTTGCGCAGTAGTCAAAAAAGTTTAAAACAGAAACATAAATTCAGGGTGCTTGCTCTTTATCTAAACAAAAATTCCAGATTTTTTCAAAACTGCTTTTTTTTCCCTCTGAAACCTTGACTTTATGTACTTTTATACTTGCATTTCTACTTTTTTGGTTGCGATTGTACCTGTTGTGTGTAGTAGAAATGTTTATTTTAATAAATTAATGAATGAATAAATGCATAATTCATAATATATTTTGTTTTACTGACAGAAACATTTTCAAAACATATGAAAATCACAAAAGTGCATAGGATATCACACAAGCAACTTTTCACTAGAATAATTCAAGTCCTGACGGTTTGTGAAATCATATCAAGTTTTTTTACATACCTGTGCCTTAGAGCTAGGGTTGCATAATATATTGCAAATATATTGTTATCCCGAAAACGGAGTGTGCTATATTCATATTGCAAAGATGTGCAATAATCTATTTTCTTTTTTTCCCATTTCCATTCCATTAACTTTCTGTTTTATACACCATGGGGTACCAGAGTGGTTTTCTCTACCACTCTAACATGCTAGTTTTTCTGGCAAAAAAACTGAAGTAATGCTACTGCTGCTGGTTGAATGCAAGTTTACATGTTATTAATGTTGAAAAGATGTGAATATTTTCAGAGCGCAACTTTGGGCAAGGCCTGAACACTTATTTTTAAATATTTTATTTTTATATGCAGTATTTATCAAACCAGGCCAGCAATGGAATAGTGTTTTGTTAAAGCTCTTACATGATGGTACTCTGGCACTTTTGTTATTATGAAATACATCCATGTCATTTACACATATTTATATGTGAATAAAATGACAAAATATTTGACTATGTTTGTGTCTGAAGGTCTATGGTAGCAGCATGACCAGGTTCTTGGACAGAATTGTGTAACTGATTGTAGTAGTCCAGTATTTTGTCTTAAATTATAAATAATTGAGCCAGCATACAAACAATTGGCTCATTTTAACATTGTTAGGGAACATTTTTCTTAGTAGATAAAATTGGTATTTCTTTAGGTGAATGAGAAATATTGCAATACTATCATTATCACAATACTGTACACCCATATCGCATATTTCAAGTTTTGCCAATATTGTGCAGCCCTACTTACAGCATACTCTAAAACTGGACTATGAGAGAAACTTTTTTCCATACTTTATTAAAACTTTCACACAAAATTCCACACTTTTCAAGGTCTAGAAAACAGTGTTTCTAAATTCCACACTTTTTGAGATTTTCAAGGCCTGTGCAAGCACCCTGTAAATTTCATATGCACCTGACAGACTGTCTGCGGGACTGGCGTCCTTCAGGCGTTGATCCTAAAGTGGGCTGATAGGATCCAAACGTCAGGTCATCTTCTAAAGGCGTCTCTGATTAAAGGGAACAAAATTAGATTTGGCAGTTTCGTTTTTTTTCATCTTGCTGTTACGCCACTGCAGCAGTATTACCTTTGACACCGGCATGTTTCTCGTGTTGCTGCTTCTCTTGAGCTTGAGGCTGCTCTTTTCTTTCTCCTGTTGGTGGTCGCTCCAGAAGACGAGGAGAGGTCAGACTTTCCAGAATCTCATCTAGCCTTGTACGAACTCTCTGTGGGGCGTCACTTCTTTGTTTGCAGGAAACAGAGCAGAAGGAGACAGGGACAATATGCATGTTAAGACACAATAGAGAAAAAAGGAAAAAGTGAAAGCAACATTATCCTAGTTAGATAAGCAAATCTTTTGAGCAAGTCAAACCACATTCAGGGCAAAGTTTGGCTTTGTTTTTCTCCAACCCAAAGCACTAAAGCAGTAATTATTTATTATTTGGGAACTATAAATAAAAACCACAATAAGAGTGAGACTGTGAGAGAAAACAACTGAGCTGTTACCTTTCCTTGTTGGACCAAAGCAGTGTCTCTTTTCTCTTATCATTGCCTTTATCGCTGTCGAATCCGAGTGCATCCATTAGGTCGTCCTTCTCATCGTCAAATATAAGGTCACCCTGTTTCTTTGCTGTTGTTGCTGCCTTAGCTGACAGAAAAATTGTTAAAAACGCATTGTTTGATGACATTAAAAATTAAAGAACTTTGCAAATGAAAGCCTAGATGTTTTTACTTTTTGGGATCGGTGAGGCAGAAGGAGATGACACAGGTTTCTGAGGTTTGGCTTGCTGCTTGTTAGCTTTAGATTCTGACTTAGTTTCTTCTGGAAGTAAGTCATCCAGAAAGTCACCCAGGGGGTCATCTGCATCTGCAAAGGAATATTAGAATTTATATGCCATGGTTTATAAGTTGCAATACCAAGCTGAGCAGCATTTTATCCAAAACTAGCAGTAGTGCTGTAAATGACTGCATTACGTGAGAGATTCCTTCAGCTTTGCCTCCATCATCAAAGTGGTGTTGGAGTTCTTTTTTTTTTTTTCTTCCAACCTTTGTTTATTTGGTGTTTTGCAGAAATTGGGCAATACAAACACTGTATCATATGTGACAAAACAACTGAAAATGGGATTGTTGCACAATTTCCATTTTTTACATGTATACCAAAACAAAACTAAACAAACAAACTCAAAGTGGTGTTGGATTTTGTTTGACTGTGCACATGTATCAAACAAATTTAGTACATAGCACATGGTATTATAATAGCTGAGTTGTTATCTTAGGACGTTGGGTTTCCTAAAACACTCGAACTATAAGGTTTCTACATTTTACAAAGCACAAAATTAGCTCTGCCAGTTACGGATTCACAGTACTGGTAGCAACCCCCAGGCTGTGTGGGATATCCAACTGTTATTGTTCATACTACCCACAGAAAACTGCAACTTCACACCGAAATAATTCAACTAAAAGGCCAAACACAAGCAGTAACTCTATAAATGTACCTTTTGTGTAGGTTGTCTGACCACGACCTTCATCACCATTATCACCAGTATCTGCATTGATGCAGCAGTTTGACAAAAACACAGCACAGTGGACAACACTTCAGCTTTCCTCCTGAATGTTTAGAATGACTCTGACAAGGACGTTTACTCACCAGAGAATGAGAACTTTTTGTAGTTACGTCCTGTAGATGAAGGTGCAGAGTTTGGCTTCTTCACTCCTATTATGGGTTCATCTGTGGGGAGACACATATCTCTGTATTGCTCTATGAATATAGACTTCAAAGCCAGTAAAACATGAAGCTAATGATGAAAAAATAATATATGCAAGAACACTCTGTACTGAACTACCTGCTCTCTCTGGTTTCTCATTACTTTCTAATGCAGCAGAGTCTTTCTTTGGCCCTTCATTATCGAACCGCTTTGTTTGTGCAGGAGCTGAACTTGGCTTTTTCTTTGATGAAAAAAGGTCAGCATCCATGTCATCCATGTCCTGTGCAAGGATAAACAAAACACAAAGCACAGTCAAAGCATCTGTACAACTAAATAACAACTTGATTGTGCTGTTGCATATTTTATGATGAGCTACCTTCATGGTTTTCAATATATCATTAGGATCAGCTGCTGAGACATCTGAGTCCTTGGACAGAAATAAAAAGTAACCATAAACACTAGAAGAAAAGCATGATAAAAACAAAAGACAAGCACATGTGCCCTCTGTCTACATACCTCAGTGTCCCCATTATCTTTCTTTACCTCCTCCGCTAGCATACTGAAGATGTTATCAGTGGCAGATGAGCTGGAGAAGAAAAAAAGACAATAATTTCCAAATATTAGAGGCTCCCATTTACAGTATATACTATTATTATTTGCCATCAAAAACTTATTTCTCCAGCCTACCGATTCAGTGGTCCACTACGTGTTGATTTTCCCTTCACTGAAGGTTCTAAGGAGTGCATCATTGAGATAAATTGTGTTAATATACTAAACTAATAAGGATACTACTCTTTGATTAAAATGTGCAATGTCACTCACTTACTTTTATCATCAAATAAGCTGTCAAGTATATCTCCATCCTCAAACGAACCTGAACAAAATGAGGTACAATATAAGACATGCTTGAAAACGTGTACATTTATTACATTTTTTTTTTTTTATTTGTGCTTTTGCTACTTATTCAGTTACAAATGTATGGCCATTTGTAATGTCATTATATATTATTGCTATGTTTTTTCTATATTAACACTCTTCTCCCAAAGATCTGAGTTTGTCCGAATGAAGCAGCTGTACTTCATGTTTTTCCCTCCCCAAGTAAAACTATCAGTTATTCAGGTGAGGCTAAAGGAACTTACTCCGCGATGATTTTCCCCTCGATTTAGTCGCCTGTAAAAAATTAAAAAAGAAAGTACTTGAAGTGGCACAAATCATGACTTTACAAAAAGTAGCTAATCCAGTATATATAATCAAGGTGGATGAAAATACATGCTCCCTGTTCAACTTTACATTAAAGTAAATTAATATAACATGTTAAAAGTGGCTGTAATCTGGCTCACCATATTCAATCCCTGCTGTTATCGTAGATTTGACTAAAGCTAGTTAGCTAACGCTAGCTAAATCTGATTAGGCGTCTCCTGTTTCCATTGGTAACCACGCCGTTACGTCGATTACTCTTCATTTTACGGACTCCATAATATACCATACTGAGTTAAAATGACAACAAATAGTATTGTATAATGTTATACTATGTTATGTTTAAGTTAAAATACAAATTAAATCGCAAACCACAGGCATCTCTATCTGTACAAACTGCAGCAGTTGCACCATACACAGCCGGCGCGAAACACTTCCTGTTTACAGTTCTCAGTGCATTGTGGGTAGTGTAGTTCTTTCTCCATACTTTAGGGGAAACAGGTTATATTGTCTTCGTTTTTGGGAGCAGGGTTATACTTATGACTTAAAATGTCATTTTGGATTTTCTTTAACATTATCACCTGTTTTCTTCATTTGTGAAATGCACCAAAGTGCGTTACCACCAGGTGGCATCAGAGCTTAGAAAAACAGCCAGACCAAATCAGTGACAACAAAAATAAAGTGCTGAATTATTTATCTTCTGTAGAGTATGTTTAATTCAGTGAGGGCTAGGACTTTTAATCAGTGCAATTATAACCAGAGAACACATTGCATGAAAGCAAGGCTTAAATTGCCATTCCTTCTGAAGGGACACTTTCAAGTCCAGGTCCATTGCACAGGATTTCAGTTTGTAATCAGAGAAACATGACATATTTTTCATCAATGCATCAAAGCAGGTCAAAAAAAAAAAAAAATGCCTGCACAATCAGAAATGTTTTGTTTTCTTTGGCTCATGCGAATCTTTCTGTTTGAGCAAATAATCCTAAAGCTGAATCTGCCAAACCACATTGGAAGCAGCAACATTTCAAGTTACTTCACTGAATAAACAAATGTGCAAATACAAATTCACTTTCATGACATCTGCCCAGTCATGTGTGCAAGCACTGATTTAGTCATTCTTCAGCGCTAATGTGTTCATGTCTTACACGTCACAGTTAGATATGACAATATTTCGCAACAGATCCTATCTTCTTTTCGACTGTTAAGGTTTCTCATGTCTACATTTGCCTTCGGTGGAGAAAAATCAATAATTCACCGCTATGAAAAATATATACCTTTCATTAATCCATTAGGCAATCAATCTTGGTGCATAATATTCCTTTATTTAATAAGTAGGCTTTCCAAATGAGAACAACATACATCTTTATGGGATTAACAACATGCTTCTAGTGCTTGAAAAGTACAGTACAGTTCTTGTCTCCAACCTCTATTTCAGATGAAATTAGGTCACTTAGGATGTTAAAAACAGCTACTCTTCTGCATAAATCCAGTCATAGCTCACAATGTCCATACACATACCTTTAACATAATATTGTTTATTAAAAACAAAATGGGTGACTGACTTATATAGAGGCACAAAATCCATGTAACCCTGATTATGTGTTAAACTGAAGGGACACTTTGGCTAAAACAGACAATAGTACATATTAAATGTATTGCCATCGATTGATAATATGAATACGCAGTGTTTAAATTACTCCGAGGTTACTGAGTTGCCATTGCCTGTTTCAGTGATGAAAGCATCTGCAGGACAGAACAGAGAAGTCATGATCAAAACAGGCCTTATTGTTTTTTTTTTGTTTTGTTTGGTTTGTTTTTTTTCTTTACTCCTGGTGGGACTCTTGGCTTGAGCTGTGAAGTGCAGATGAATCAGATCCAGATCGATAGAAGAACAAAAGACAACAGGAAATCTCTTCCGTGATACTCGTGAGGAAATAAATCTTGATAGCGGAGGCCACTGAAAACCAAGAAAACAAGGACGAATCAGAGTTTGTTGCTTTTGAAGTTAACATTGAAAAGAAACAAAAACAATCTTGAGATGACAACCCAGTCTGGCTTCAGTTCATATCTACAGAGGATGGTGAGCGCAAGGGAACTGGAAGCTTCATGACACGCAAAGTCATGAATCATTAAGGGGAAATGATCATGAATAAAAATTTAAAAATGAAACAAGTACATATAATAAAAGTCACTGTAATAAACTAAACATCACACCTAAATCCTATGAAAGTTCACCCAGTTATTGGCTATAATGTGTAGTTAGTTTATTATGCATTAGTCTTCTACAACTGGATTTAATAGTGTGGCTACGGGGAGGTAATGTATTTATAATAACCTTCCAAACAGATGATGGATTGTTGTTCTGCCTCTGAATCATTTAGTATTAGCAGTGTAGCAGTAAGTACTTAAAAGCTAAATGTGGGGCAGGCCTTTTAGCTTTTTATGCATCTGTGCCTCTGTAACATGCTCCAGTACTCCACTTTCCTCCCTTGTCTGGAGCCCCTTCTGTAACCCCCCCCTTCCCTTACATGCAGGGAAACACGCACACGCAACTCTTCCTCGAAACTGTCGGTGAATGTTTGTCTATCTGAATGCTTTTCTGTTTCTCTTTTTCCTGTTGCAGTACTTTATTTTTGTGTATTATTTTTGGGCTTCTTCAGTTTTTTTTAACCGTTTCATGCATAGTGGTCACTCCAGTGGACAGCTGTTCTACAGCTGTTCTCTTGTATATTCATGGATTTTGTTGTTCTTTTCGTTGGTTTTTTTGTTTGTTTGTTTTGTTTGGTTTTTTTTTTACACATATCTTTATTAAAGTTTTAAGACACTACATATCTTTTCTGACATGAATTGGTAACATTATGTAGCTCTCTCCTGAGCATAAACCCCCAGAAACACAAGCCCTCCCCATAGTTTTCCCACAATTTATCAGTAAATACATGTTTCTGTGCAGCAAAAATTAAACGTATGGTGTTCAGCTGAGTGGACATTTTTGCAACTTCATGAAAAATAGGTTCATAAGAATTTTTTTCATATTTATTTCACGTATTTTTTAAATTTTTAAAATTATTTTTATTTTATTTATTTATTTTTTTTTAAATTTATTTTTCAGAAGAAAATTTTCAATCGCATTGTTTTTTTTTCATGCCTAAAGAGGAATAAAAAAACCCTCAGGAAAAAATTTTGATTAAGGTTCTCATAATTTGTGCATGAAAGGGTTAAAATTAGCTTTATTAAATTGAGAATTTTCACAGATTTTTTAAATTTATTGTTTTATTAATCATTTTTATTTTTACTTACAAAATCACAACAAGAAACTACAAGTCACTAGAAATAATAATAAAAAAAAAATAGGCAAAAATTAAAACAAACAAGCAAAAATTCAAATGTGCAATAACTTGTTTACCTCTCAGAACTCTTATTATCATTACTATTACCCCCTTTTTTATATAACACTCTATTGTTACAAATGTGCATCTGAGCTGTATGTGCAAAAACTGTTTTCTTGTAGGTTTTAGCTATGTTTTAGGTTTTGTGCCTGTTCTTTTGTCATATCTTTACTTTTTGTCCAAGCTCCCTTTTCTGACTCAGGGAAATGCATAAGAATTCCAATGCGCCTATGTATCTGTGCAAATGGCAAATAAAGTCTATTCTATTCTATTCTATTCTATTCTATTCTATTCTATTCTAAAATAAAGTCAGTAGCTACGAAGGAAAATAAAAAAAACAAACAAACAAAAAACTGATAGATGACAACAGACAAGAAACACGACAGTAGACAAAAAATCTAAATTTTTTTGCTTGCAACAAATAACTTTCATTCACAGTGTAAGATGAGGTTGACAGGCACAGTTTCCAGTGTTCTTTAAGGGGGACTTCTGTGATTTACTGATAAACATAATTGCATAATTGTATAATCTGGTTCTGCGGGAGATTTTTAACCCTTTCATGCATGAATTATGAGAACCTTAGTTGATTTTTTTCCTGAGTGTTTTTATTCCTCTTTAGACATGAAAAAAAAAAAAAACAATGCGATTGAAATTTTTTTATGAACCTATTTTTCATGGAGTTAGAAAAATGCCCACTCAGCTGGACACCATGTGTTTAATTTTTTAAGCAAAAAAAAAAAACAACATGTATTTAAAACCCATCATCAGAAAGAGATAAACTGTGTGGAAACTATGAAATTAAAAACATTTTCCATGTAGCTAATTCGATGTTTTCTCCCATTTTAACATACTCTAATACTAGTTATTACTAACTTCATGCAGACAATATGCAAAAAAAAAAAAACTTTTTGATTAAGAAAACTGTTAATTACAGTCCAATAACAATTAGCAACTGATTTAACACATGTTACTGCAGATCAGGTTTATCAAGTACAGCAAAGTTTCAGTAATGGTATGAATTACAGCGTATGGGATAATACATAAGTGTCCACTGTGTTGGCTGATATGGAACTAAAACAACTAAACCCATGAATATACAAGAGAACAGCTGGAGAATAACTGACCACTATAGTGACCAGTATGCATGAAAGGGTTAAAGTATGCAATGAGTGCATTAGGAAAAAGTCTAACTGATAATCAACCAAACCCATTTTGTACGAAATTAAATCCATTATAGACGAGGGAATGTGCCCTCCTTTTCCTGAGGTTTCAGCCTTCCTTTTTCACTCAAAGCTTTTCTTTACTCAGAGCAGGGGTGTCAAACTCATTTTAGTTCAGGGGCCACATTCAGCTAAATCTGATCTGAAGTAGGCCGAACCATTGAAATAATAACATAATAATATATAAATAATGTCAACTCCAAACTTTTCTCTATGTTTTAGCACAGTGATTCTCAAACTTTTTACAGTGGCGTACCCCCTGAAATATATATCTTTTTAGCCAAGTACCCCTAACTCTCCCTCCAGCATTTTTGATTAAAAAAAAAAAAAAAAAGGAAACATTTTGTTAACAAACATATATTTAACTGTAATATATACAGGGTGAGGAAGCAAAATTTACAATATTTTGAGGCAGGGATTGAAAGACAGTGTATGACCAATTAGTTTATTGAAAGTCATGAGAATTTATTTGCCACAAGAAAATTGACATCATAGAAGATGTTTTTATTCTATGTGTCCTCCTTCTTTCTCAATAACTGCCTTCACACGCTTCCTGAAACTTGCGCAAGTGTTCCTCAAATATTCAGGTGACAACTTCTCCCATTCTTCTTTAATAGTATCTTCCAGACTTTCTCGTAATAGTTTTGCTCATAGTCATTCTCTTCTTTCCATTATAAACAGTCTTTATGGACACTCCAACTATTTTTGAAATCTCCTTTGGTGTGACGAGTGCATTCAGCAAATCACACACTCTTTGACGTTTGCTTTCCTGATTACTCATATGGGCAAAAGTTTCTGAAAAGGTATGGATAATAGTGTTAGGTATGATTATGACATCAATATATGTTTGGTTTCAAAACAATTGACGTAGTGCCTGCTGAGAAAAAACAACTAAATGTTCATTGTAAATTTTGCTTCCCCACCCTGTATATAGCAAATCTTTATAAGTACATTTTGTGTGCAAAATATAAACTGAAAAGTGCCCTCTTTCACTGATAAGAAAAATAAATTAATCTGTCATTAATGAATAAATGAACCTTTTATCAACAAAAAACACTTATTTCATCTTGAATAATATAAAATAGAAATGTTCTTAAAATGTTATCAAAGCTTAAACAAGGTGAGAGACAATAATTACACTGGTCTACAATTTTTTAGAAATGATTTGCTTCAGACATTAAATGTGCTAAATGTTACGTATTTTAATAAGATTAATTGGAAAATAAATGACAAAAGTGCCGGTTTGCTGATGTTTTCAAGGTATATGATTAAGTGTTAGTACACATATATATTGGTTTATGTACATTTATATAATAGTTTTATAAATCTTCCACTAAATAGAACCTGTAAAGTGAATGTATTCTAATGTGCAGACAGTGTTTTGAAGTAGATCTTGTAGCTCTGAGACAAATATTCCTTTTGAGTCAAACCCATTCTCTCGTTAATTCTTGAATTTCACATTTTGACCCAAGGCTGTATCTTGGAAAGTTCAGCCAACCAGCATTTTTGACTTGATTTTTCTTTATCAGTGACTCTCATGTGGTAAAATTTCATTACTTTTATTCTGGAAGCATTTTCCTTGTAGACCAGTGTAATATAAAAAATAAAAAAAATATTGAAATGAAATAAGGTCAGGAGTGACAAATTTTTTGTATGAATGTATTTATTGTGTTTTATATTTCAGCATTAATTGTCATTATTTATTTTATATTCAGAACAGAATGACTTATTTAATGTATTTTTCCCCCCAAAGTTTCAAGTACCCCCTGGGCTTCTACAATGTACCCCTGGGGGTACATGTACCCCCATTTGGGAAAGACTCTTTTAGAGTGAAAGAAGTAAAATTAAACAATGAAAATGTTTATATCTACAAACTATACTGTCAAACAATGTGAATAACATGAACAAACTGAAAAAATAAGTGTAATTTTAACAATATTATGCTTCAGTTTATCATTTCCACATGTTCATTATAACTTACAGATCACAGTGGGTCTATAAATACACAAAACATTTAGCATCAGGCAGAATATTGTTAAAATTGTACTTACTTTTCTTAACCCTGTAAAACCTGACCCATTACAAACTAGCCACAAAATTCTAATTTTTGGGAAATGAAATGTTTATTACCCTTTTTAACATAATCCAAACAAAAAATTTTGCAATGTAATTTTGTTTATGATATATTTTTTGTATCACAATCAATACATTGGGCATTTTTGGCAAGTTTTTGCTCACAACAATGTTTACTTTAGATACAAAAATACATTTTACCCGCAACATTTTGAAAATATAGAACATTTCAGGTTTTTTTTTTTTTTTTTTACATAAAACTTTTTACAGCCTTTTTATTTCCTTTAAATGGCATCGCAATTTCAATATTTTTCCATTTTCAACTGAATAACAATATTAATGTTCTTCTTAATGCAACTTTTTGAAAATAACCAGACACTTTCCTACAAAATGTGTGTTGGATGATTTAACATTAGCGGCCATATTGAAAAAGGACCAAAAAAAAAAGCCTTTCCACTGGCTGTAGTGGGATGATAATCCACCAGGGGACAGAAAACATGTATCAGGTCGCATACAACAAGTTTTTAAGGAAAGTATTGATCTTGCTGATAAAATAAAGGTCTCAGAACCTGGTGTAGTAAATATGATACAAATGGTTTTATAAGGTTAAGACATTTCAGGTTCTTCATATTTGTTCAGATTATTCACATTTTTTTGCAAAATCATACTTTGTTTTAGTGTAAATATGTGAAAATATTTACATTTGCAAAGAGAAAATTTGGGAGTTGTGAGTATTTATAGACTACTGATCTGACCCACTTGAGATTGAATTGGTCTGAATGCGGAATCTGAACTAAAATGATTGTTAATATCTTAATATATATTTTTACATTTCACAAATTCATCCCCAGGGCCGGACTGGACCCTTTGATGAGCCGGATTTGGCCCCCGGGCCACATGTTTGACACCTGAGACTTAGAGTTTTTCATCATTTCAACTGAATTTCTATGGACTGATGTTGTTGTACAATGAATATGTCTTAAAACCCTTAAGGATGAATCATTAATTTGTGATATTGAGTCATATGAATAAAGCTGAATTGAATTGAGCTGAACTGAACTGCACTGATGGATTGTTGTTTTGAGATCTGATTAAACTACAAACAACTACATTGTACTATGCTGTATATTAGCCTCCAAGGGCCTCAGTATCTGCATTGTTTGTTCAATCTTCCTCTTACATGTGCCTCAGTGTTCTTGGCCCCTTTAACCAAATTTGTTTTTGTTAACTTTATTGTTTGCATTACCTTACACTGTGATGTTAACACACTGTTGTCAATTCTTGGTTTCTGATGCTCCATTGCTCTTCATGTATGGCACCTCCTTGTCAATAGCCTCTTTCTGCCTGTGAAGCATTATGAAAAAAAAAAGTCAACAAGTAGTGCCAGGTACAACAAACCCTGCCCCTCACACACATTTCACCCATTATAAGTAAATGGGAAGATAAAAAAAAAAAGTAAACTTTAATATACCTTTCCCAAAATGTAAGGACATCTATTCTGGGTCACTGGCAATCTATAAACCCAATTTGATATGAATTCAACCAATAGTTTTGCTGCTAAAGTTTTAACAAACAAGAAACAAACAAGTGGTGCCAGACACAACAAACCCTTCCCCTCGCATGTATTGTAGCTTATTTTGACATCGATCCAGTTGATGTCATCATGTCTATGCATGTGCTGATATCAGCATATCAACTGCCTCTATATATGTGCCAAGTTTGAAGTAAAGTGAAATAAAATTGATGTTTTTATAGACATTTGAAATTGCACCCATTATAAATAAATGGGAGAGGAAAAAGATTTTAAAAATTCATAAAAAAATGTAAACTTTGACCTACTTTTCCCACAATGTAATGACATCTATTCTGGGTCACTGGTAATCTGTAAACCCAATTTAGTTTGAATTCAACCAGTAGTTTTGCTGCTACAGATATTTGAAATTTCACCCATTATAAGTAAATGGGAAAAAAAGATTTTAAAAAATTCACAATTTTTTTTTTTACTTTGACCTACTGTTCCTAAAATGTAATCAGATGTATTCTGGGTTACTGGCAGAGTCTTAACAAACAAACAAACAAACAATACTCCTTGCCTCCTCTTCAGGGGGCGGGGTAATAAATCCTCTTTGAATAATGACGCTATCATCAGTGGTACAAAATTACACTGTGGAAACAGATCAGTAAAGAAAGTGAACCCATTTCTTATGTAGAAGGCAGGGGTGTCCAATCCCAGTCCTCGAGGGCCGGTATCCTGCATGTTTTAGATTAGGTGTGTCAAACTCATTTTAGTTCAGGGGCCACATTCAGCCCAATATGACCTCAAGTGGGCTGGACCAGTGAAATAACAACATTGAAAAAAGTAAAATTACATTATGATAATGTTTACATCTACAATGTTTCCTTAAAAACCTGAATAACATGAACAACCTGAAATGTCTTAAGAAAAACAAGTACAGTTTTAACAATATTATGCCTCAGTTTATCAGTTTATCATTCACACATGTGCATTACAACTTAAATTACAATTACAAATACACAAAACATTTAATAACAGGCAGAGTATTGGTAAAATTGCATGTACTTCTCTTAAGACATTTCAGGTTATTCACATTTTATGTAAGCTAGTTTGTTAATATAAGCATTTTCATGTAATTTTACTTTTTTTTTTTTTTTTTTTTAACTAAAACAAAGATAAAATCTCTAGTTTTCATTTTTTATAAGTTATTATGGTAATATTTTACTGGTCTGACCCAATTGAGATTAATTGTTCTGTATGTGGAACCTGAATTAAAATGTTTTTTACACCATTGATTGTTAATATCTTCAATGTAATTCATCCTACGGGACAGATTGGACCCTTTGGTGGGCTGGATTTGGCCCCCGGGCCTTATGTTTGACACCTGTGTTTTAGATGTTTCCCTCTTCCAGCACATCTGACGGTCATTATCAGACTTCTGCAGAGCTTGATGATAGGCTTATCATTTGAATCAGGTGTGTTGGAAGAGGGATACATCTAAAACATGCAGGATACCGGCCCCCGAGGACCAGGGATAGTGACCTGTTTTACATTAATTGCAAAAAAACAAAAAAGTACATTTTCAGAAACGTATATTTTAAAAAATTGAATGACCACTGACCTTAGTAGGAATCTTTATAGACTTTGGGCAAAAATATGATTTTAGTCTCTCACTCCAAGCCTGTACTTTACATACTGTTCCTATAGGTTTCTACAAGTTAAATTTAAGACTTGTTAGAATTGAATTTAATCCCCATTTCACAGCCATACTGGAAAAATCTGTGACTCCTAGAATTTAGGAAAATGTATTTATTTATTCCAATACCTTGATTCCCACCATTCTGAGTAATTTCTCACCAGGGGCTGCAAAGTTAACAATAATTGGTTCCTCTATTTCAATATTTTCAGGTTGAAACGGGTGGAATCGAGTAGAATAACCTTACTGTCTTTGCATCTTGGGACATTTACCCGACACATTTAAAGACAATACAGCAAACAAGTTTATGGCAACATAACTTCAAACACAGGTGTCAAACATGCGGCCCGGGGACCAAAACCAGCCCGTCAAAAGGTTCCAATCCGGCCTGCAGGATGAATTTGCAAAGTGCAAGTTAGGGCATCAAACTCAAAAATAATATTATAATAACCTATAACTAATGACAACACCAATTTTTTGTCTTTGATTTAGTGCAAAAAAACATTCAATTATGAAAATGTTTACATTAACAAACTATCCTTTAACAATAAAATGTGAATAACCTGAACCAATATGAACAACCTGAAATGTCTAAAGAAAATTAAGTGCAATTTTAACAATTTTCTGCCTGTTACTAAATGTTTTGTGCCTTTGTAGATCTGATCTGTAATGCATATGTAGAAATAATGAGTCAAGGCATAATATTGATAAAATCGTACTTATATTTCTTAACAAATTTCATTTTTTTCAGGTTATTCACATCCTTTTTGTTTGGATAGTTTGTAAACATAAATACTGGCATAACTGAATGCAATTTTTTTTGCAGTAAAACAATTTGGAGTTGTCATTATTTATTGGCTATCATGCTATTATTTTGTGGTCCCCCGGAAGAAAATGAGTTTGACACCCCTGACTTAAGACCTACCATATCAAAGGTCTCAAGGACCAGGATTGGACACCCCTGGTATAAGGTTTGCAAAAGCTCATAACTGTGTGAGTAGCTGTTGCCATGCACAGTGGCACTGTTACCACATGGCGTTGTTTGCCATTGCTGTGTGAGTGGCTAAGCAGGGTTGGAGAGGGGGGGGGGGGCTCTGAAGATTCCACTTTGAGTCAATTAGTAGCCATAAACTTAAGAGCTCTGATGCCGTTCCTTCCATTCAAAAAACCTGAAATGCTCTGTTGTTATGTGTCAAACACTTCATACATGCACTGCTGCTCAAGGCAAACCTTAGAATAATCACAGCGCTGATTTAAAATCAATGATGCAGGCCAGTTTATCCCACTCCCTCTCACACTCTCCCACATGATGAGTTTTTCTGGCAGTGGAAAATGTAGTTCCCCACTACTGGACATTCCTAATATTAAGTCCAAACAGCAAAACAGTATGTTGTAAGATTTAGCGACAATAATGAGTGGCTGCTGTATTTAAAGATCAAGACTTCATGATCTGTACTCACGGTCTGATTTTGTTGGAGAACTTCTGCCGCAGGATTAGAGCAATGGTGGTTAAAACCATCATGGTGGTACACATGGTCCTGTATCCCAAGGATGTCCTGCCTTGGGACCGCTGGTTGGTTAGAGCCCTGGGACTTGTCCTTCCATTGAAACGCTTGACTAGAAAAGGCAACGTTTGTGGTGTAACAATCTGACTATTCCTGTCTTTTCGTCTTGGCTTTCACTCATGATTGGGGAGATTAGCTCAAAGGATTAGCTAGGATCAAGGAGAGGGGTTAAATCTCGCTGGCAGGACTAGGAGGTAAACAGAGCATGCTGTGTGTTTCTATTCTGAAAACCAGGGACGTGCACAGGATTATAGAGGGGCAGGGGCTCAAAGTCAGAAAAGGGCAGTATGTGTACACCAAATTTTTTTCAGGCCTTAATAATACAATATGTGGCTTAATGTAAAATTAATAAAGTAGCCATAGATAATAACAACAACATACAGGGGTTGGACAAAATAATGGAAACACCTTAAAAAATCAACAAAATATAATGTAATATGGTGTAGGTCCGCCTTTTGCGGCAATTACAGCCTCAATTCTCCGAGGTATTGATTCATACAACTTGTGAATTGTTTCCAAAGGAATTTTAAGCCATTCTTCAGTTAGAATACCCTCCAACTCTTTTAGAAACGATGGCGGTGGAAATCGACATCTTACTTGAATCTCTAAAACTGACCATAAATGCTCAATAATGTTGAGGTCTGGGGACTGTGCCGGCCATACGAGATGCTCAACTTCATTAGAATGTTCCTCATGCCATTATTTAACAGTTGTAGCTGTATGGATTGGGGCATTATCATCTTGAGGTGAAGGTGTTTCCATTATTTTGTCCAACCCCTGTAGCTGTGTATATTGTGTAGCTGTGAGTGATGCAATTTCTGTTTCTCTTGTGTCATCAAATTATTGTCAAAATATATCATAATACTGAGGTTTGGAGGACATGCGATTCAGCTGCAATTCTAAAAAGCAATAAAACATTGGCTTATTATCAGGCTATATATTGTTGAGGATAAAGACTGTAACACATGAACGTTCAACTATAAAACATTGAACACTGACAAAAATATAGAAATACATACTAGAAAAACAGTCCTGTTTAGTCTGTAGTTCAGCCTGCATGCCTACAGGACTGCAGTCAACATGTACGGTAGATAACCATGACGTTTTTATACAGCTGTTTGGTTTTTTTTTAATTCCTATGCAGAACAGGAATTTATTTATTTTTTAAAAGTAAAAAGGGCACTTTTTCTACGAGGCAAAAAGGGCAGGGGCTCAAGCCCCCTTTGGGCCCTATGTGTGCACGTGCCTGCTGAAAACAACCACCTCACCACCATGTCATCTGCACCACAGGCCAAACTAGAAAAGCACTCTGAGAGCGCAGACCTCCGCCAAGGCAGATCAGTGCCCCCCCACCAATCACCACCAAAATTTAATCATTTGTTCCTTGTACCAGTATCAATATTTCCTGAAATTTTCATCCAAATCTGTCCATAACTTTTTGAAACATCCGGATCAGTCTTTGCCATTTGATAGAACACCCCATTGTAAATCCCTGAGTCAAATTGCATGAGTTTTGCACAATTCCCCCATATTGTGATTTCCACCTTAAATATTAGTCCCATATTTATTTAACCTATATTTTAAGATTCCTTGACCATGAAAACATACCATTAGCAACTGGATTCATAATTCTATTCTTATTAGTTCAGTAGTTATTCACGAAAATCACATTTCTCGTAATGGCGGTTTTCTTCTGGATCTAGCTCCTTAAGTATTAAAGCTCCATGAAATCCGGTGGCATACTCCCGATGCGGAACTGACTGAGCTACACGATGGCGCTTGTCAGAAATTTCTACCTTTAATATTAAAGGCACAGTAGGCCAAAAAGTAAGGGCACCCCCATTTTTTATATAAATTGAGATAAAATCCGCCTTCTGGATCAGATCTGGATCAGCCTTTGAAATGTGATAGAGGACCCCATTGTCAATTCCTGAGTTAAATTTCATGAGTTTTGGTCAATAATTAAGCGAGATATTGGGAAACGAAAATTTTGGCCCCATTTACCACAATGTTAACGACAATTTCAAAGTGATCCAGAATCCAGGATTTCTTCCGGATCACCCCCAAAAGTTAATCATTTCTTCCTTATCCCATTTCCAACAAACCCTGAAAATTTCATCAAAATCTGTCCTAAACTTTTTGAGTTATGTTGCACACTAACGGACAGACAAACAAACAGACAAACAAACCCTGGCAAAAACATAACCTCCTTGGCGGAGGTAATCTACCTCACTATTGTCATTTTCATTTCGGAAGTGCTGCATTTTGTTATGAAGTTGGCTTTGAGTGGCACTTTGGCTACCCTGACAGAAAGGGTTTGGATATTTGACTACTCTGTGAAACACTGAGCCATGAATTATAATTAAAAGATTGTGAATATTTGTCTCAAGTGCATTTAATTATTCATTAACGTGTACACTCTCAAAAATAAAGGTACCAACTTGTACTTAAAAGGGTACAAATACTTGTCACTGGGGGTGTACTTTTTTGAGAGACATTTCTGTACCCTTTCGAAATGGTCCATTTTTGTACCTTAACCCTTTCATGCACGGATTATGACAACCATAGTAAAGATTTTTTTATCTTTCTTCTTGTTTTTACCTCCCCATAGGCATGAAAAAAAAAAGCAATTGAGTTTTTTTTTTTTTATGAAGTTACAAAAATGTCCATGCGTTTAATTTTTTAAGTAAAGAAACGTGTTTAAAACCCAATATCAGAAAGTGAGATAAAAACAAATGAAAAGATTTTAATCCTACTAATCTGATGTTTTCTCACATTTTAACATATTCTACTGCTAGTTATTACTCACTTCATGGAGGTAATATGCAAAAAAAAAAAAAAAAATTGTCTAACAAATAACAATTGATTTACACTAAAACATGTTACTGCAGATCAGGTTTATCAAGAACAGCACAGTTACAATAATGGGATGAACTGCAGTTTACGGGATGATGTATAAGCGTCCACTGTGTTGGCTGATATGAACTAAAACAACAAAACCCATGAATATACAAGAGAACAGCTGGAGAATAACTGTCCACTGTGCATGAAAGGGTTAAGTACTTTACATAGAAAGAAAACTCTCACATAGTTGATAATGCTATGATGTTTAAAGTTTGAACCGGTGGCCTAATTGAGAGAAAAAAACAAAACAAAAACGGCATAGGCGAGCTACGACATCAAGACATGGAGGTGTGAATGAAAACTTGATAAAACAGAGATTATGGCAATAATCAGAGGTTCTAATAAGCTAAATAAATTATAAGGCTATTATCATTGAGCTAATCGGGCTATTAACCCTTTCATGCATACTGGTCACTACAGTGGACAGCTATTCTACAGCTGTTCCCTTGTATATTCATGGATTTTGTTGTTCTTTTCGTTTTTTTATTTTTTTTTTAACACAAAGTTTTAAGACACTAAATATCTTTTCTGACATGAATTGGTAACCTTTTGTAGATCTCTCCTGAGCATAAACCCCCAGAATCATAAGCCCTCCCTGTAGTTTTCACACAATTTATCAGTAAATACATGTTTCTGTGTGTCAAAAATTAAACGTGGTGTCCAGCAGAGTGGGCATTTTTGCAACTTCATGAAAAATAGGTTCATAAGATCTTTTTTTTTTTTTTTTTTTTTTTTTAATGTATTTTTCAAATTTTTTAAATTATTTTTATTATTATTATTTTTTTATTTATTTATTTTTCAGAAGAAAATTTTCAGTCGCATTGGTTTTTTTCATGTCTAAAGAGGAATAAAAACACTCAGGAAAAAATTTTGATTTAGGTTCTCATAATTCATGCATGAAAGGGTTAAATTAAAACACAAATTATTATTGTTGTTTTTTGTCGGGGGGGGGGGGGGGGGGGGGGGCTTGTAGTCCTGGGGGTGAGAGTATGCTCAGGGGAGATCTACACAATATTACCAATTCATGTCAGAAAAGATATGTAGTGTCTTAAAACTTTAATAAAGATATGTGCAAAAACAAACAAACAAACAAAAAAATCCATGAATATATAAGAGAACAGCTGGAGAATAGCTGTCCACTGTAGTGACCAGTATACATGAAAGGGTTAAAAGTAAACACAGGTATCTACAAGCTACGACTTAATTTTTTCAATTTTTTTATTTATTTATTTATTTTTATTTTCTTCTATTTCCATTAGCTCAGTTAATATTCTTGTACACCATAGATTTGATACTGCTTGTACTTATTTGATTTTCTACTGCTCAGAGGCTGTTATGATGTTCTTGTTTCTGCTGTTGCCCCTTCTCGGAGGGCCTTGGGGTTGGATTGGGCATGGGGAAAAATGATATAAAAGGCAATGTATAATGAATGCACTGTAATTCTGCTCCTGTGTATGTACTGTTACATTGCTCATAAAAAGATAAAAAAAACAAACAAACAAAAAAAAAAAAAAACACACAAATTATTATTAAATATAATGCAAAGTAATTACAGTATGATATATAATAAGTAATGTGCTAAGCCTAATGTTTGAACTATAATCAGGCCTACTGTTCAGTTATCCTATAATAATAATAATAATAATAATAATAATAATAATAATAATAATAATAATAATAATAATAATAATAATAATAATAATAATAATATCCTATAATTAGGCCTACTGTTCAGTTATCCTATAATAATAATAATAATAATAATAATAATAATAATAATAATAATAATATCCTATAATTAGGCCTACTGTTCAGTTATCCTATCCTATAATAATGATAATAATAATAATAATAATAATAATAATAATAATAATAATAATAATAATAATAATAATATCCTATAATTAGGCCTACTGTTCAGTTATCCTATAATAATAATAATAATAATAATAATAATAATAATAATAATAATAATAATAATAATATCCTATAATTAGGCCTACTGTTCAGTTATCCTATCCTATAATAATGATAATAATAATAATAATAATAATAATGATAATAATAATAATAATAATAATAATAATAATAATAATAATAATAATATCCTATAATTAGGCCTACTGTTCAGTTATCCTATAATAATAATAATAATAATAATAATAATAATAATAATAATAATAATAATAATAATAATAATAATAATATCCTATAGTTAGGCCTACTGTTCAGTTATCCTATAATAATAATAATAATAATAATAATAATAATAATAATATCCTATAATTAGGCCTACTGTTCAGTTATCCTATAATAATAATAATAATAATAATAATAATAATAATAATAATAATAATAATATCCTATAGTTAGGCCTACTGTTCAGTTATCCTATAATAATAATAATAATAATAATAATAATAATAATAATAATAATAATAATATCCTATAATTAGGCCTACTGTTCAGTTATCCTAGCCTATAGCCTATTCTCATGGTCTACACATATTTTTTAACAATGCTGCAGCGTACCTTATAGTACAAATTTATACTTTACATAACTTTGGACCCTTTTTCATAGTCTAAAGGTGCAATTCTGGCCTCCTAAAGTCCAATATTGTACTTTTGAGAGAACATTCTTAAAAAATGTACTTATAGGTACATAAATGTTCTGATCTCGTACCTCTATTTTTAAGAGTCATTGTGTCAAATTCAGCGCATATGACATGAATTCAGATGACCTTACTCAGATATTTCGAATCCATTTTTATTGTGCTCAAACAGAAAATGGGAAATACTAGATCAGTGTTAAAGATATCACCGAGTTGCTTCTAAATATACCAGACCCTCTAATGACATCCCCTGCAGGCCAAGTGCAGTGTTTCTACAATATATTATGAAAAGAGAAAGCATAGTGGGATAAATGGGAGTATAAATAGCGACTTTCAGCATCTGAGCCACTTATACTTAGCACTGCTGACTCAAGCAGAGAATAAGGGAGCAGTAGGCCAAGTGAGAAAAAAAGAAAGGTCTAATTTTGTGTGTACCTTCGAAGGCAGCGAGAGACAGTCAGATCAGATCAGAACCAAAAGAAACAGAACACTGCGGCTGTTTCTGCGTTTCAAAATTTGTGTTTAATACAGATACAAAGGTTACTCATGATGTAAAAATGTACAATCATCACAAATAACTGTTAAAAATGTAAAAACGTCCTGGTATTCTATTTCATATATTGGACACAAGTGGACACACGCCGCTAATAAGAAAAAAAAAAAAAATCAGAAAAACCATCACGATATTTAGAAAGAATGATATTTACATGGCAGTTTCTCGATATACACATTCAGTAAAAGGCACATCCAAGTCAAATGTGACCTCTTGTCCAGTCTTGGTTAATGTTTGCATTTTTCTTCAGTTTATTCCCTTTTTTTTTTTTTTTTTTTTTTTTTTATAGATCACTCCTTAAGAATTGTACAAAAACAATGGGAGTTTTACATTATTAACATTCTATCCCTGCTTCCAACACTTGCAGTTAGCTATAAAAGAGCCGTTGTACCTAATCTTATTATTGTTTACATTAGAGTATATGTTTCACAGCCCACAATGATCTAAGATTACTTTAAACTGTTCTCTAGATTTGTCAGATAAACTCTGTAAAGATACATTGCTTCCCTTTAAAGGTCAATCCCTGTCATTTGATCCCTCTTTTATGAGGCCGTGGATATAACAGTCTCTGGGTTTGCATGGTCCGGTAACCCCAGACTCCAAACTTCACCCGGTCGAGGTTGAGAGCTCGGACCAGCCCACTTCCTCATAGACGGCCGTGATGCTGCAGTAGACTGTAGCCAAGAGTTTGGTCCACGCTGCAGCTACTTCTGGTGTCACAACCTCTGGGAATTCTTCTCCCAAAACTTCCAGTATCACACCACTCAGAATCTGGGCAATACACAAAAAGTAGAAACCTTAAAGGTAGGGTAGGAAATCCTGCTCTATAAAAAAAGTCCTGTTGTTTTTACGGAAAAAAAATTGGTGGCTGTGGTTACCAGAACAATACTGTAAAAAACACATCCAACTGTAAACATATTTACGGAGGAACATGTAGATTTAACATTTTAAACGTGTAGATTTAACATTTTAAACGTGTAGATTTAACATTTTAAACATGTAGATTTAACATTTTAAACATGTAGATTTAATATTGGATTTAAATGGTAAATGAACTGCACTTATTTAGCACATTTTCTCCACCTTCATGGTGTCCAAAGCACTTTCCAAATCCACCAGGTCCAACTGAGAACAATTTAGGCTTCAGTGTCTTCCATGGACACTTGGACATATGGACAGTCGAACCACCAACCCTTTGGTTATTGGATGAGCCGCTCTACCAACTCGACCAACCCATTAATTTACAAGTTTAAAATGTTAAATTGCTAAATGTTTACTTTTTAAAAATAACTTTTTTATTTAAAAAAAAAAAAAAAAAAAAAAAGCAAATAGGCCGTTATTTCAATATTATGGTCTTTGCAATTTAAACGGCACCACATTCTTTTTCAATTTACAGTTTTATTTTCTAAAAACAACAGAAATACATCATTTACATACAAATCTGGTTTTGTTCACATACTCTTCCTGTAAAAACTACAGCTATATTTGATTTAATCGTTAACACAAAAATCTTTTCAAATAAACACCTTTGCATTGTATTGTCACTTACAATTTTTTTGTTGTTGCAATTTTACAACTTTTTGATGTTAATTCTACAGTCATTTTTTACAGTGTGGACAAACAGTTTGAGCAAGCTACATTTTGAAAATAAACAATTCAAAAGCCCACACCCCTTTCTTAAGACTTCCCCCTGAAGCCACTCCTCCAAAGTACTGGGTTGAACTCACAGAGGGGGGAGGGACAAATGGCAGTGAGTTTGATAGACTTATCACCATTCAATCATTTCGATGGGCCGGTTAAAATGATTGGATGGTGTTTTTTCAGTCCTGTCCATTCCACTAGCAACTAAATTTTTTTATTTTTGTGTTAGAGCACAGGTGTCAAACATGCGGCCCAGGGGCCAAAACCGGCCCACCAAAAGGCAAGGCAAGTTTATTTGTATAGCACATTTCAGCAACAAGGCAATTCAAGGTGCTTCACACAGGACATTGAAATACAACGACAGGGAAAAATTAAAACACATTTAAAACATTAAAAGGTGATTAAAAACAGCAAGTAAGAAAACAAGACATAAAATCAAAAATAAAATAAAAATAAAAATAAAATAAAATAAAAACACACATTAAAGTAAGAGTTGCAGTGCAGAGTTTCAAAGAGAATATAAGATTTAAAAAGTCAAAAGCCTTTTAGTCAAAGGCAGCAGTGAACAGGTGAGTCTTTAACCTTGACTTAAAAGAACTCAGACTCTCAGCAGACCTGATATTTTCTGGTAGTTTGTTCCAGATATACAGAGCATAGAAACTGAACGCTGATTCTCCATGTTTAGTTCAGACTTTTGGAACACAGAGCAGACCTGCACCAGACGACCTGAGTGGTCTGGATGGTTCATACTGGACTAGAAGGTCTCTGATGTATTTTGGGCCTAAACCATTCAGTGCTTTATATGCTAGTAAGAGAATTTTAAAGTCTATTCTCTGAGAGACAGGGAGCCAGTGTAGAGACCTCAGAACTGGACTGATGTGGTCCACTCTTTTGGTCTTAGTGAGGACTCGAGCAGCAGCATTCTAGATCAGCTGCAGTTGTCTAATAGACTTTTTAGGCAGACCAAAAAACTTCCAATCCGGCCCGCAGGATGAATTTGCAAAGTGCAAAAATTACCCTGAAGATATTAACAGTCAAAGGCATCAAACTCAAAAATAATAGCATAATAACCTATAAATAATTACTCCAAATTTTCTTCTTTAACGTGAAAAAAGACATCATTCCTATAAATAATGGCGACACAAATTTTTTCTCTGTGATTTATTGCAAAAAACATTAAATTCTGATATCCTTTAACAATAAAATGTCAATAAACAGAACAAATATGAACAACCTGAAATATCTAAAGAAAAATAAGTGCAATTTTAACAAATGTTTTGTACCTTGGTAGATCTGATCTGTAATGCGCATGTATAAATCATAAGTTGAGGCAGAATATTATAAAACTGTGCTTATTTTTCTTCAGAAATTTCTGGGGTTTTTTTTTAGATTATTCACATCTTTTTTGTCTTAGATAGTTTGTAAAATGTAAAAATTTTCAGAATTTAAGTTATTTTTTGCACAGAAAAATTTGGAGTTGTCATAATTTATAGGTTTTTATGCTATTATTTTAATGGTTTGGCCCGCTTGAGATCGAATTGGGCTGAATGTGGCCCCTGAACTAAAATGAGTTTGACACCCCTGTGTTAGAGCATTTCATTAATTGGTTCCAATCGGGTTGTGAAGGGGATTTTAAGCAATATAGTAAAAAAAAAATGCTCCAGGAAATCATCTCCTACCCTACCTTTAACCCTTTAACCTGCAAGTGACTATTTTTGGTAATTTGCACATACATTACAAGACAGCAACAGTTACAGTGAGGACAGTGAGGTATCAATCTCAGGTCCAATGTGGTCTACAGGGTCTGTAAGGTCCACCTCTGCATGAACAGTGAGTGGACCTGCTTTGTTAGGTACCATGAAGTAATGGTACTAATGTAAGGAATGATGTTCAAAGGGAGAATGTGGATGTCAGGGGTGTTAAACTCGTTTTAGATCAGGTGCCACATTCAGCCCAATTTGACCTCCAGTGGGCCGACCAGTAAAATAATAACATATTAACCTATAAATAATGTCCACTCCAAGTATTTGTCTATGTTTTAGTGCAATAAACACATGAAATTACTCAAATATTTCCATTTACAAACTATGCTGTCACAGATATATAATAATAATAATCAGAAAAACTGAAATTTCTTAAGAAAAATAAGGGCAATTTTAACAATATTATGTCTCAACTTATCATTTATACATGTACATTACACACAATGTTACACAAAAGATTTTTTAACAGGCAGAATATTGTTCAAAGTGCACTTAATTTTCTTAAGAGATTTCAGGTTCGTATTTTTTCAGGTTATTTCCATTTTATTGTGAAAGGATAGTTTGTAAATTAAAATATTTTCAGTTTAAAATTTGTTGTTGTCAGTATTTATAAATTGATATGAAAGCTGGAAACACTTAACTGTTCATATCTTCAGTGTAAATTTTACATTTCACAAATTCATCCCACGGGCCAGATTGGACCCTTTGGTGGGCTGGATTTGGCCCCCGGGCCGCATGTTTGACACCTGAGACTTAGAGTTTTTCATCATTTCAACAGAATTTCAATGGACAGATGTTGTTGCACAATGAATATATCTTAAAACCCTCAAGGATGAATCATTAATTTGTGATACTGAGTCATATGAATAAAGTTGAATTGAACTGAAGTGAACTGTATTGATCGATTGTTGTTTTGAGATCTGATTAAACTACAAATAACTACACTGTAAAATTAAATAAATATTTTCAGTATAACATTTTAGAAAAATTTGTTGTTGTCAGTATTTATAGGTTGATATGAAAGCTGGAAACACTTAACTGTTAATATCTTCAGTATAAATTTTACATTTCACAAATTCATCCCACGGGCCAGATTGGACCCTTTGGAGGGCCGATTTTGGCCCACGAACTGCATGTTTGACACCCCCTGGTGTATGTCAACAGGTGTCTGGATCAGCACTTATGTTGTTGTAATGTTCTAAAAGTGATGTTCTAATGTTCTAAAATACATGTTCCTTTCACCTTACATGTGTTTTTCTCATATTTTTTATATTTACTTCTTAGATATATATTTCTATGTCACTTATAGGTAAGGAACCAAATATGGTAACTTCATTAACCTTGATTTTCTACATAAAAATAAAACGTTTTAAAATTTTTCACAAAAGTAATAAAGTTTTATGTTCTACAATAACACACTAATGTTGAAATTTAGAATTTCAGAGTATTTCTATGTGTGAACTATAAAGGGTTAATGCACTATCAAGAATATGTTTAAATAGTGAATTCCTGGGAAATGGTTTCTAGCGTTGCCGGTTACACTGAAAATCAATGCTGTGAGTGTGAGTTTTTTTTTTTTTTTTTTTTTAAATAAACTTCAGATATGCTCGGCTGACTACAGTACACTATCCAACATCACATGTCAGGAAGCTCCACTGAAATGAAGAGAATCACATATGTTTTTCATTTCCTACTACTTAGAAGGTATTATCAGGTATCAAGGATCAGAGGCCGCAAAATTTAATAATGTTGTTTGTCAAAAGACTATAATGAACTCCAGAAGGTGTTGTTGGAGAAACTAGGGCTCTGCTCCAAATGGTGCTGTCTAATACTGACGTACTCATTCTGATCAACAGTAGTAAGTAGTGCGTGACAAATGTGAAATCCTACATAATGCCAAAGATCCCAGGATGTGTACTACACGGACCAAATATCAGCTATCTGTATGATATACTGCATCCCACAACGCAGTGTATCGTGGGATGCAGGAATGTGGGCCAGAGTTCCCTGTTAAATATGGACATATAGCTCAGGAAACTTCAGGCAAAAACAGCCATGTGCTGCGGGGGAGAATACAAGCGACTGCAGCGTAAGTGCATAAAACTGCTAAATGGTCCGATTTGCTATAATGCATTTTTATACAAATGCTAATGATGATTGATGGAGACAAATAGCATTCTCTTGCCAGTTGAAACATTAAAGCTACAGGGTGGGGAAACAAAATTTACAATGAACATTTAGTTGTTTTTTCTCAGCAGGCACTACGTCAGTTGTTTTGAAACCAAACATATATTGATGTCATAATCATACCTAACACTATTATCCATACCTTTTCACAAACTTTTGCCCATATGAGTAATCAGGAAAGCAAACATCAAAGAGTGTGTGATTTGCTGAATGCACTCGTCACACCAAAGGAGATTTCAAAAATAGTTGGAGTGTCCATAAAGACTGTTTATAATGGAAAGAAGAGAATGACTATGAGCAAAACTATTACGAGAAAGTCTGGAAGATACTATTAAAGAAGAATGGGAGAAGTTGTCACCCGAATATTTGAGGAACACTTGCGCAAGTTTCAGGAAGCGTGTGAAGGCAGTTATTGAGAAAGAAGGAGGACACATAGAATAAAAACATTTGGAAATGTTCTTGGGGCAAATAAATTCTCATGACTTTCAATAAACTAATTGGTCATACACTGTCTTTCAATCCCTGCCTCAAAATATTGTAAATTTTGCTTCCCCACCCTGTATAATAAGATAAAAACTGATGATGACTACTCTTATTTCTTGTTATTTAATGGAGATTCCTCTAAAAAAAATATAACAAAAACTTCCGTCAAACTCAGGCGAAAAAAGCCAAGAAACAGTTTCCATGATGATACACCTGGCAGTCACATGACTATGTAGTACACTATGTATGTATGTAATATATGATATACAGTCACGGAAAAAATTATTAGACCACCCTTGTTTTCTTCAGTTTCTAGTTCATTTTAATGCCTGGTACAACTAAAGGTACATTTGTTTGGACAAATATAATGATAACAACAAAAATAGCGGACAAAAGTTTAACCCTTTCATGTATGAATTACGAGAACCTTAGTTGGTTTTTTCCTGAGTGTTTTTATTCCTGTTTAGGCATGAAAAAAACAATGCAATAGAAAGTTTTTTATGAACCTATTTTTCATGGAGTTACAAGAATGTCCACTCAGCTGGACACCATGCATTTAATTTCTGAAGCAAAAAAAATATGTATTTAAAACCCATCATCAGAAAGTGATAAACTGTGTGAAAACTATGAATTAAAAACATTTTTCATGCAGCTAATCTGATGTTTTCTCACATTTTAACATACTCTAATACTAGTTATTACTAACTTCATGCAAATAATATGCAAAAAAAAAACATTTTTGATAAAGAAAACTGTTAATTACAGTCTAATAACAATTAGCAATTGATTTAACACATGTTACTGCAGATCAGGTTGATCAAAAACAGCAAAGTTTCAGTAATGGTATGAATTACAGTGGATGGGATGATGATGCATAAGTGTCCACCGTGTTGGCTGATATTAAACTAAAACAACAAAACCCATGAATATACAAGCGAACAGCTGGAGAATAACTGTCCACTGTAGTGACCAGAATGCATGAAAGGGTTAATTTCAGAGCTGATATCTATCCATTTTCCATGTTTTCTTGATAATAACCAAAATCACTTCAGTTCTTACATCAATATCTATGGCATTGTACTGACAAAAACAGTGCTTTTAGGCATTCCATGTTTTCTTTTCTGTCTGTTTTGGTCACATGATACACACAGGAGTTAGTACTTGTTTGCATAACCATTGTTTCTGATGACTTTTGATGGTCTAATAATTTTTCCCGCGACTCTATGTATGTTAAAAAAAAAAAAAAAAAAGGCGAAGTCCCAGCCCTTCTGATTGTACCCTATGGGGCCTAACTTTGGAAAAATATGATCTATATTTTTTTAAAATCCCATTTTAATAGTGGTTTCATTTACAGATATGATGTTTGTTGATTTAAGAGATAATGTTATAAGCCAAGAAAGTCACAGTTTGTGGCTAAGATAGTAAAGAAACTTTCACTTTTGTACTACACAGGTCAATGGACTGCATCTCTATCACGTGATACACATCGTCAACACTAAAATGACCACTGCCTTGGCACATTTTACCTCAGTCTTTCACCCATATAGGAAAATACATGATTTACAGTGAAAAATGCAAAATACAGAGGATAATATTATAATAAATGGTGATAAATCACTTAAGAAAGATTGAGCAGAGAGAAAAAATCATTTGGGAACTGCCACAAAAGTAGCACTGGGTCTTTATGGGTTAATACAGTCGGCCAAAGTGGAAACCGCTCCCTTGTATGACTATTTATTTTCATTTAAATGACAGATAAGGTACAAACATAGTAATAGGTGGTGTCTTAATGGTTCAGATCTGGGTGGAGGGTCTTTTTAAGTGCAAATCAAGTATTTTTCACATCACTGCTCATGAGAAATGTTATGTGGTTGTTGAAATCATAATACTGCCTTAGCTTTTCTTTGCAATTCATTGAAGAGCCAAGTCCAGACAAAGTTTTGAATTTCAGAAACAGTGCCATAGTTTCACACTGCTGTCATTATCTGTCAGTTTAAAAACAGCGAGGAGACTGTGGTATGGCTTCTCTTATCGATCAGCCCTCATATTTCAAATTCCTGGAGGTCAACGGGTCATTACGAGAGAATGTTGCTGGAAATAAGCGCGCAATTAACTCCTTATCAGTTGCGTCTTGTTAAGTTTAAAGAAACTTTCACTTTTGTACTACATAGGTCAATGGACTACATCTCTATCACATGTGATACACATCATCAACACTAAAATGACCACTGCCTTGGCACATTTTACCTCAGTCTTTCAGAGCAAGGAAAAAAGTATTAAAAGAGATGAAAATGATTTCAAGTCTGGTCATGTTGACGTTTCAGAGACATCAACAGTGACTGAACAGATTGTGCAGAGTCACACTTAAAGCCTTTGTATTTACATAGTTTCACAGTCTGATAAGGTAAATATTTTACCACAGGTTGGAACTCTCTTGACGTGTAAAATTATCTTTTAATTTGACAAACATCATATGCAAATCTTGTATTTTTTTCTGGTTTATTTGTGTATGTACATATTTTACTTCTATTTCCTGTAGATTGATTCCTATAGATAGATTGTAGATTTATTTTTTATTGTATTTTATTTTTTTCTGCTTTATTAGTGTATATATATATATATATATATATATATATATATATATATATATATATATATATATATATATATATATATATACATATATATATATGTATATATATATATTAAAAAAATGTATTGCTTTTATCTCTTCACATTTACTTTCCTTTGTTGCTTTTTTGCTAGTGTTTTTTTCAAGAGTGTTTTTATATGCAACTGAGCTATTGTGACCAAGTAATTTCCATTATGGATCAATAAAGTTTGTCTACGTTCATGTTGTGTAGACTACATTCAGACAGCAGGTCTTAATGCAACATTTGGATTTTTTTGGTGAAATCAGTTTTTTTTGTATGCTCGTTCATAATACACATTAAATGCAACTTCTACCAATTTTGAGTATGAACTGAATTGAAGTGACCTGAAGTGACCCACATGCCCAAAAGAGGTCCTGACGTAATACGTGACCACGCAGGTAAGCACTGAGTTTATGGAAGTGACACACCTGGGACGCAGAATTGTGGCGTTTGTCGCATTTAAATGACGTAAAGGTTAGATAAATGCAACCTGGCCGTTCAGACTGAAGTCGCATTGCAAAATATTGGATATGTATTGGATTTAGAACCACATATGAAAGTGGCCTGGGTCGGTTTTGAAAAAATTTGATTTGTGCTGTTCAAACTGTCTTTAATAGATCGGATATAGGTCACATATGGGGGAAAAAAATCCGATTTGGGCCACATTTACCAGCAGTCTGAATGTAAGTCTAAGTCTAAGTGAATGTGATGGTACAATTCAGAGGTGGGATTATTTTCCTATTAAAAGTACCATGTAGTGTACAGTATAGCATGCACACAATATATACAGTATGTGTAGAGTATGTAGTACGTACTTGCCAGTGTATGACTCTGAATACAACCCAGAGTTATGTTTTTTCTGGAGTTTCTATGTTGAAGTTTGCTTTCTGCTCTCTAGTGGTTAAATATCCTTTAATGCAGCTTTAACAGTTACTCATTTCTTCCCTGTATTCTGTAATATACCAGTCATTGTAAAGTGTAAATGTGTGTGTGGTTCCTGTTTGTTATACCTTGAAGTACACAGGCTCCACCTTATGTCTGAGTGCGTGGGCCTTGCCCACCATCTTCAGCACCGAGGCCACCTTATCTGAGTTGTCAAGGCTCTCCACCAGTGTATTGATGGCATTCATGACTCTGTGAGCATGCTTCCTGAGCTGAGCGCTCCGCTCCAGCTCCTCCGGCTCCTCGACGTGCTTGAACTGGCTGAAGTACTGCTTGGATGAGGGGAAGTTCACAAACAGCCTGCAAAAGAGGAGAGGTAAGTGAGAGATATGAGTATGAGCAGCTGCTGTGAAGCTCCGCTAATCTCATCACCCTTCAGCCTGCAAACCCACGTTCATTTCTGAGCTGGCAAGATACCATAAGTAAACATTAGCACTGACATGAGAATGCTGCATATTTTCACTGTATTTATTTGCTCGAAACTATTATCTAGGCACTGTGTTGTACAACGTGTATTCCATTCCTTTGAAAAGATTTTAATCGTTGAAGGAAATAAATCATTTTGCAGGAAACTTATCAGGCAAAAATAGTCAAAAACAGATGCTTCACGGATACTAAAGTTTATAACAGTAATAACTCCATCTACTTTAACCAGTGTTTTCCACATGATGTAGCAAGTGAAGCATCATTACCACAATGTGCTGTGATTGAATTATTTCAGCAGTTTTCAAAACGGCTATAATTTGCTTAGAGGTCTTATTTCTGTCTTTGTGCATAAGAAATCAATATAAGTGAATCCCCAAAGGAACTTTGTGTTGATAAATGCAAGTTATGCAAATTTACAGGATTTCAGTTCTGTTGCAACATGTTGATGGTCATATGAACTATGTTTTCAGCTCAAAAATGTCAAATTTCATCACAATTAATGCTATATTTTCATGTCACAAATGGCCAAGTTATATTTGAACTGAATTTACCTGAAAAACAAATATTCTATTCTTTTAGATTCCCCAGTTTTTCTTACAAGATTATATCCTACATATCACATGTTTTATTTTTACAGGTTCAATATGGAGTATGGTGCTGATCCATCCTGCTTATGTTACACCAATACATACATTAAGAATGTCACACGTCACTTTTTAAATCAACAGTTTTCTAATAATAAGCATTTTTATAAAGAAATAACAATTCAATATTGTTATTTACTCTTTAGTATGATGATAAACTATACAATAAATAATTCTGATCCTAGTTTTTGCACAGGGATCATTAGTGGAAACGGTGACATGGCTGCCGAGCATCAGTATGATGGGATCTGTAACAACCATGTCACATCCGTCCACTGCCACATTTTGTGTTTTTGTGTCAGCTGTTATTGTTTTAGATCCACAATACTAACATTTATGAAGAAGAGGAGAATTAGCAATGGTAAGTATATAAGTTTATTACTAATAAAGTACTGGTACTGACCAGATCATCATGGATAATGTCACGTCCGTCCACCAGCAAAAGTTTTCACATACACGTGCTATTCAAAATCCAATATTTCTGGAAGTATAGCTTCCACTGTCAAATAATATCAGTAGTCTGTGCACAAATGGATTAGCATTATTTCAACACAGTTCTATGCATTTCTTACAACTTTTTTATTTGACAAAAATGGTCACTCATTTGACCCCCCAAGTAAATTTTAGCCGGAAAGTGATTTTAATGCATTGGACAAAAGTAGAGTGACATATATTCCATTTATAGACTTATAGTCAATAAATGGAGTGTATAGTTTATATTACTAAAGTGTATATTGTGTAGAGTGTATATTTTATTCACTAAAAATATTAAACTGTTGAAATAAACCCAGGAGCCGATAAAGTGTCTGTGGTGGGTGTGCTTCTTGAATATTGGTGTCATCTGTAGCTTTGATTAAAAAAAAAAAAAAAAAGTATTTGCTCAAAATAATCTCATTAATACTTAATATCTGGACTTGATGCTGTATTAATTAGACTGATGGTTACGTTAGTTGAGCTAGGTTTAAGATTTGTAGCAAAAGTGGAATAGTTTTACCTCTATTTGCATTAGAAATATAGTTTCCTTATTTAATTTTACCATGTGCATGCAGGTATGTCATTATGTATGCAGTTTTTATTTACTTGTTGAGTAAAACCATTATGGCCATGTAACAGACATGTGATATATTCATGGATTCAGATGCTGCTTGTATTCACTATGTGCGGTCCTCCCTTTAGCTCACATGTCTGCCTGGTTCTGCTCTGTGGTTTCTGTCATGCCTCAAAAAAACCCAACATCCTGCACAATTTCGCGATTTCTAACAAAAGGTGAAATGTGCTAATTAGACAGGATGAAATGAAGAAATGAATGCCACGGCCTACTCAGGCTACCTGGTGCTTTACTGTTACAAATGATTAAACCAGTACCACAGAAAACTAACGATATTAGTTTGGAATATTGCATTTTTTTTTTTTACATTTCTGCTCAGGATCCAGATCTAGATGTTGACATTTCTTTATGCATCGTGTCTCACACTAGACTCCTGCAGTAAAAATTCAGTTCAAAGACATTTTTATCCCTGTTTGACCCTCAGAGGTATCATTTGACCCTCTGAGGAATTAGCAAAGAGAAACCTAAAAACCTCACCCCCTCCCAAAGTCTGGGAAGTGTGCCAATGCATCTGGCTATTGCTGGCTATCTAGTATTAATGTCCCATCTCTCTCTGTGCAACAACTAACACAAAAAGGAAGCAAATGTTTTTCAGTTCCATCTAGAATACATGGCTTAACCCAGGCATGTCCAAAGTCCGGCCCGGGGCCAATCACGGCCCGCGGTCAGATTTTATACGGCCCACAGCTTGGGTTTTATAATGTATTCTTTATGGCCCGCTTGGACTGTTGATCCGAGTACATGAATCATAAAAGGTTCAAAATGCAGTTTCTCCTTTCACCTCATGGTGGCAGCACCACTCTAACTCTATCAGGCTCTGTGACTTTGCCGTGAACCATTTTTGCTAATTTCTAACCATGGCGCCTGTAAATAAAAAAAAAGAAAGTTGACAGTGAGGGCCGCCGCTTCCAAGAGAGATGGGAATTTACAATTTTTTTTCACTGAAAATCGAGGTGATTGTGTTTGCCTAATTTGTCGAGAGATTGTTGCCTTGTTTAAGGAATTCAATGTAAAGACACACTAGCAGACAAAACATGCTAACGCATACGACAAGCTACCAGGGAGTGAGCGCTCTGAAAAAGTGAAGCAAATTCAAGCTGCTTTAAACTCACAACAGTGACTCTTCATGTGAACCTGGGAGTTCAATGAATTTGCCACCAAGGCAAGCTACCAAGTTGCCAGGTTAGTTGCCTATAATTGCTGGTGTTATGTACTTGTAGATGTGACGCAAATATTACTTTCTGAATGATTTTGTGAAAGACAAGAGTAAGAGTCGTATGTTTTCATCTTAAACGTTAACAGACTTTGCATTACTGAGTAAAATATGAGTAATGATTACTCATATAAGTCATGTTTAAAATGAATGTGGGGTTAAGATTTTTATCAACTTTTTGGAAGTTTAAGATACTCCATACAGTTTGTTCTATGTTATCTGACTCCAGATGTGAAAGGAAGGCAGAAATGTTTTTTTTTTTTTTTTTTTTTTTTAATTTGTTCACACCTGAGTGGCGTAGATTTGGTTACATTGCCATTTAAAAAATTTTTATTGTGACAATGAAAATAAAATTATTGTAGAACAGCACATTTATATGTAATTTTTACTGTTTAAAAAATGTCCGAAGGGACCACTGGCCCCTGGCAATCTCCACATTATCAGATCTGGCCCTCTTTAAAAAAAAGTTTGGACACCCCTGGCTTAACCCATAAAGACCCAAACATCCACCGGCGACCAAAGGCATCTACTGACCTGAAATGTTCTGTTGATCCGCTAATCCTATCAATACACGTAAATAATTGGTGTAAAATGCAGTTTGTCGTCTTTTCATGGTCATCAGATATGACCCGTTTGGAAGTTCAGAGGCTCCGTAGTTACCGTGGAAACACCGTCATCTTCTACAACATTGATTCACCAGTAAAACCCATTGAGTTTGACAAATGATAGTGGATGGAGGCACTTGTTTTTATGTTCAGTTAATGATATCTTTGCTGAAAAGGTCGCTTTTACTTACGTTTTCTCTGTTTTGATATATAATAACATTTGAATCAACTCTATACGGATGCTTCTGTGAAACTGGTCCCTAAAAGCAGGACATGGGGGCGGAAAGACGAAAACTAGAATTGTAAAAACATTTTCGTTAACTGAAATAAATAAAAACTATAATTAAAAGAAAAAACGATAACTAACTGAAACTGTATTGTGTGCTTATAAAACTAACTAAAATGTATAAAAATTATGGATAAAAGTCCCTTCGTTTTCATCTTTGTCAGTGTCGGATTGATATGAAATTGATTTATTTCGCTCTTGCAATTTTAGCTAGCGGCACCGTACGGTACTTCATGGTCCGTCACTTGTGGTCACCTGTGGTTTACAGTCGTCTTTCGGTTCCCACTCTACCTGGAAACATGGAGACTAAAGTTGGGAGAAAGCAGCAGAGTCCTGTCTGGGATTTATTTGAATACGACGGAGAAGAAGAGAAAAGATACCATAAAACTAAAATTAATACCAAAACTAAACTAAAACTAAGCATTCAGAAAAAAAATTTAACTAATAAAAACTAGCAAACCTGCTCTAAAAACGAATTAAAACTAACTGAATTCGAGAAAAAAAAGTCAAAACTAAATAAAGCCAAACCTTGCATGGGGGCTAAAAATTCAAACCAGATGTAGACTAATATTACGAAGCAAGTTTGGAAGCACTTTAAGTCTATTTTAAAAATAAATACTTACTGAGATTAAAGAGAAACTATTTTTCCAGATAAAACACATTTTTATGTTATTTTTATTATACAAAAAAATCCACATATAACACGGTAAAAAGGACATGAAAATTATGTGCTACTACTTTATTTTTATTTTATTTTATTTTTTTTATTCTCTCACAGGTACATTTTGGGAATCGAATTAATCATGCAAGGTAGAGTGTTTCACAAAAATGACCACTGCTGCAAAATCACTTGCGATTTATATGCGTTTAACTGGGCAGGTTCTGCATGTAACTCGAGTGGACACAATGGGTTACACACGAAACCTGGAATGAGACTGAAAAACATGAAAAACCTGCATGTCTGGATTAGAAAAACCACTAGGACTGACAAATTTAACACAGTGTCTTTATTTATAGCGCTATATAAGACCATTTCAAGCCATGTTTTCCAATCGAATTTTCCTGTCCCAATTTTGGTTCTATTTTTGGCCCCAATATTTTATTAAAAATGAATTAATTTTGGGATGGCTCAGAGCAAGAGTATACTTTTTTTTGCATTTATCTGAGGTCATCATCTGGTACATCCTGGGGGGAAACATGTCTATATTTCTCTTTTATTATTGGGTCTAAAAAGCTGGAAAAGTATCAGGTACCAAAATGAACCCAGTTTTATAGGAAAATACATGATTTACAGTGAAAAATGCAAAATACAGAGGATAATATTATAATAAATGGTGATAAATTATTTAAGAAAGGTTGAGCAGAGAGAAAAATTCATTTGGGAGCTGCCACTGAAGTAGCACTGGGTTTTTATGGGTTACTACAGTCGGCCAAAGTGGAAACCGCTCCCTTGTATGACTACTTATTTTCATTTAAATGACAGATAAGGTACAAACATAGTAATAGGTGGTGTCTTAATGGTTCAGATCTGGGTGGAGGGTCGTTTTAAGTGCAAGTCAAGTATTTTTCACATCACTGCTCATGAGAAATGTTATGTGGTTGTTGAAATCATAATACTGCCTTAGTTTTTCTTTGCAATTCATTGAAGAGCCAAGTCCAGACAAAGTTTTAAATTTCAGAAACAGTGCCATAGTTTCACACTGTTGTCATTATCTGTCAGTTTAACCCTTTCATGCATAATGGTCACGACAGTGGACAGTTATTCTACAGCTGTTCCCTTATATATTCATGGGTTTTGTTGTTTTAGTTGCATATCAGACAACACAATGGACGCTTATGCACCATCTCATACACTGCAATTCACACAATTACTGATAAATACATGATAAACCTGATCTGCAGTTACATGTTTGAGAGTAAATCAATTGCTATTTGTTATTAGACTGTAATTAACCTGTTTAACCCTGACCATATTTTTAGGGGAAAAACGCCTAAAAAGACATACCCAAAGTAAATGAAGAATTACTTATAATACTTATAATAATCAGGTTCATATGGATGTTGTTGGTGTCTATGGACATTTAGGGACCTCACAGAATCTATTCCCATTGTCTAAAATACTGTATCTATTATTATGCCTGAGTAAACTGTAACAAACTAAAAAAGAAATTAGAATTTTTTTATCCTCGCCTGTTTTTTTTCGGCTGGCTTGACGACGATATGCATAAATTAATTGTTCGTGTCGGAGATTTTTAATAGCGTATATTTCACCCAAAAAAAGATTAAAAATCATGTTTGAACATTAAAGTTCGCACTAAAATACACTTTTGATTTATTTTTATTAACATTAGGGTCTAAACTTTGAGCAAAAGTTGAAAAAAACATCCATTGTCCTGATTTATTATATTTTTATAGCAGATGAATATTAATATAATTTTTCCGGCCCGCGGGTGGGCTGATAGGGCTAAAGGGGTTTTAACAGTTTTCTTAAACAAAAAATAAAAAGAAACATAAAAAATTATGTCCATGAAGTGAGTAATAACTTGTATTAGAGTAAGATAAAATGTGAGAAAACATCAGATTAACAGCATTAAAAATGTTTTTATTTCATAGCTTTCACACAGTATATCACTTTCTGATATTGTATTTTAACCCTTTCATGTACAGTGGTCACTACAGTGGACAGTTATTCTACAGCTGTTCTCTTGTACATTCATGGGTTTAGTTGTTTTAGTTCCATATCAGCCAACACAGTGGACGCTTATGCATCATCTCATAAACTGCAATTCATACTGTTACTGTAACTTTGCTATTCTTGATTGGTTCTTGAGTGGAAATCATTTGTTAATTGTTATTTTTTGCATATTATCTCCATGAAGTGAGTAATAACTAGTATTAGAATATGTTAAAATGTGAGAAAACATCAGATTAGCTGCATTAAGCATGGTTCCATTTCACAGTTTTCATATCACTTTATGATATTGGGTTTTAAATACATGTTTCTTTGCTTCAAGAATAAAATTCATGGTGTAGCTGAGTGGACATTTGTGTATATCTAGGAAAAAAAACCTCAGTCTCATTGTTTTTTCATGCCTAAGGAGGAATAAAAACACTCGAAAAACAAAACAAACAAAAAAAAACTCAACTAAGGTTCTCACAATTCATGCATGAAAGGGTTAAATACATGTTTCTTTTCTTCAAAAATTAAACTGTCTAGCTGAGTAGACATTTTGAAACCCCATAAAAAATAGGTTCATAAAAAATTTCAATGACATTGTTTTTTCATGCCTAAAGAGGAATAAAAACACTCCGGAAAAAAATCTTGACTAAGGTTTTTTCATAATTCATGCATGAAAGGGTTAAAAACAGCAAGGAGACTGTGGTATGGCTTCACTTATCGATCAGCCCTCATATTTCAAATTCCTGGAGGTCAACGGGTCATTACGAGAGAATGCTGCAGTAAATAAGTGTGCCATTAACTCCTTATCAGTTGCATCTCGTTAAGTTTGGTTGTGGCTGTAAACAGATAGAGGAGGATCTACGCTGATAAATATTGGAGCATTAATACGACAGTGCTGTCGATTAAAAGACAAAATCTTTTTTCTCAGTTATAGCACAAGCATACTGCACTCACATTTTTATCTGTCCTCCCTGTCAACTTTAACCTCCATCAGTCATAAAGGATTGTAAAGGTGTGCTTTGTCATGCAATAAACCTCGTCTTTCATGTTCAGTAAAAGCTTGAAATCCTTCATGGGAACTCTGGCTCGTTTCCTGCAAATGCTTTGTTTTCACATGTTTTTGTCACTGATTTCAACAAAAACTGCTGAAATATTTCAATTGGACTGAGGTAAAAATAGGAAATAACAAGAATTAGGATTTTTTAAAATGCCCGATTGATTGAGGATGATTATAATTTCACACAATCTTCGGACACAAGAAGAACATCCCTGGATTTTGGAGAAAAGAGGGGAAGTTTACAAGGTCTGACAGCTACTGATTAATTCCTGTTGCCTAGCCTTCTATGCAGGCATTCAAAACATGACCTGCTCCGAGGGAGGGAGTTCTCTGAGAGCCAAAGATGTCTGACTGATGGATTTTAATGTTTATCCACGGTCTGTGTTTGACAAACAGGATTAAGAAAAGAGGAAGAAGTGAGTATATTCCATGTAGAAATATGAATGATGAGTAAGTGGCTTCGGGCAGCCTAAACATTTACTCTCCGATGGGATCTTTAAAGTTTAGCTTCCTCAGCAGATGAAATTCACCAAGGGATTTGGACTTTGGGTAGTTTATGCTTGCAGCATTTGTGTACTTTTGGGCTCCTGCAGGTGCGATGAATGGAAAACAGGGTGAATGCAACAGTCTAAGACGCATGTATGAGTGTAAGAATGATAGAAAAAGCTCTAAAATTCAATGCAATTCATGGGATTTGTGAAATATGCTGCTGTTAGAAAGGATGAAAGCAGGACAAACAAAAATAAGGAGCATATATTTGCATATAAAACCATTGCAGATAAAAAAATATATAGCAAATCTTCTTACTTTTCTCTGTCATTTTGAACCGTAAGCTATTGTCATCATGCGGCGTCCGTTGTCTGTCATCGTCTGTCGTCCGTAACAAAACTTTCAATCGTCTTCTTCTCCGAAACTACAATTCTGATTGACTTCAAACTTGGTATACAGCTTCTTTATGATGATGTCAACAAAAGTTAGTGGAATTATTTGGATCCGGATCTGATTCTGGATTTGGTGCCACTTTGAAAAAATTCCCCATTAAAAGAGATAGGAAGTGGATGGATGCAATAGTTCAGTAAATATAAATGATATCCAGTGTAAATTTCTACAGTCCAGCCCTGATGGGGAGATGACCAAAACATAATGGCCACATGCTGATCAGGATCTTCTTCTGGATCTGGGAACTTACGGAAAATTTAACATGGGCTGTTATGGGGAAAAAATTTCAAACGTCTTCTTCTCTGAAACTCCAGTTCTGATTGACTTCAAACTTGGTATACAGCTTCTGTATGATGATGTCAGCACAAGGTATTGAAATTATTTCGATCTGGATCTGATTCTGGATTTGGTGAGACTTTGAAACATTTTCCCATTATAACAGATAGGAAGTGGATTGATCCAATAAATCAGTAAGTATCAATGATATCAAGTTGGAATTTGAATTTTTTACAGATCTGATTGGAATATGACCAAAACATGGGCTATTTCTGTAATATAATAAATACACAGAACTGGGTGATAATAAATGGCATCCGGATACATTTCCCAAAGCTTTTAATTTGGCCGGTAAGCTACAGGGCCATTGGTCCTATTTTTTAACTCTACTGTAGACCAGGGGTGTCAAACTCATTTTAGTTCAGGGGCCACATTCACCCCAATATAATCTCAAGTAGGCTGGACCAGTAAAATAATAACAGTGAAAAAGTAAATTACATCAGGATAATGTTTACATCCGCAATGTTTCCTTAAAAATCTGAAAAACATCAAGAACTTGAAAAATCTTAGGAAAAACAAGGACAATTTTCACAATATTCTGCCTCATTTTATCACTTTTATAACTTACATGTCAATTACAAATAGATAAAACATTTAGTAACAGGCAGAATACTGGTAAAATTGCATTTACATCTCTTAAAACATTTCAAGCTGTTCATATTTGTTCAGGTTATTCACATTTTTTGTTTGTTAATATAAACATTTTCATGTAATTTTACTTTTTTTTTTTTTACACGAAAACACAGATCAGTTGCCATTATTTATAGGTTATTATAGTGATATTTTACTAGTCTGACCCAATTGAGATTTAATTGGTCTATATGCGGAACCTGAATTAAAATGACTTTTACACTGTTGATTGATAATTTCGTCAGTGTCATTTTTACATTTCACAAATTCATCCGAAGGGCTGGACTGGACCCTTTGGCGGGCCAGATTTGGCCCCCGGACCACATGTTTGACACCTGTGCTCTAGACCATGATTTTTCCATCAGCATAAGATAAATGCCATCCTAACTCTGTCTTACATTTTGAAAAATAAAACAGAAGTGAAAGTAAAGGAAAGAAATACCTGACTAGTATGGCCACCCCAACATCATCACAGTTCTGGTAGACTTTTGCCCAGGAGTCCTGGATCATCAGCCTCTCCTTGTCAGTCAGTGGGCTTGGTCGCTCCAGGTGGTCCACCTCTCCCTCTCCCTGCATCCTCTCCATCTAGGAACACAGTTTTGCAGAACCGAGCACGTGCAGAAGGCAGGGCTGACAAGAATACCCCTCCCCCCAAATATACACTGTATTTCTACCTTTTCCAGCTTAGTGTCTTTTTCCTGGTGATAGAAAAAAAAACCCAACTCAGAATTCCTTTCCACCTCTTTCCACTGTGAGAATCTTTGCTCTTCTTCACCACTGAATCGCTGCTGAGCGAGAGTGTGAGTGAAGAACAGGCTGAAAAACACAAGAAACACACGCAGCAAATGAGGAGGAGCCTCTGTACTCTCTCTTCTCCACTCTACATTCCCTCTCTCTCTCTCTCTCTCTCTCTCTCTCTGCTTTCTCCCTCTACCCACCTCACCTTTGTAGGTGGTATGTGATGAAAACATGATGAGATAAGAGTTAAAAAACAAATCCTTAATAAGAGAGTCAGATATGCAATACATGCCATGTGTGAGCGTGAATACAATGTAAGATTATGACGTTAAAATAAGATAAAGGTGCACGGTGTGACCTTTTTCTTCTGTGTTGCCATTCCAGAATATCCAGGAGATTAACTTGAGGTGATATTGAATTACTCCTAAAGCCCTGTCAATGTAAATGTGACAACGCTTTACTGACTGAAAATTACACAGAATGACGTCCATCAGAAATAGGACAGCTTTTTTTTTTCACTGGTTTTCATTTGTTCTCACCTGCTAACAAGATACAGATTATATTGCACGCTTTGTTTTTCATTATTTCGCAATTGTTGATATAAGCCCTAAGAAATCAACACAGTTCTCCCTGCAGTTTCATGCATGGATCTTTGTTGTGGAGGAGGTTATCCATGCAAAAAATCACATTTTGTTTTTTTTAACAAGCATAAGAGAAAAAACTTGAAGATGTTGCTATTCCACTTTTCTTGTCCTTGTGGGCTTGGCAGGTAGATCGATTATTCAGGAATCTGTGTGTATGTTGTCAAGTTAGAAATAGAGCAAGCATGAGAGAATAAGATATCGTAAAAAAAAAAAAAAAAAAAAAAAAAAAAAAAGCTACATCTGAAGCGATATTTAAAGCCTTACTAGGGAGGTGCAATGTGCAGTAGGTGTGAACAACATACAGACCAGTGTTAAACATTGACAGAGTGTTTGAAAGTACACCATTAACAAACACATTGGTGAAAAAAGAAACTGTGCATAAGGTAAACGGGTCTCATCTTTTCTGGCATTGGTGTGTCTCAAACAATATTTTGCAGCTTTTTTTACCCTCCTCAACAACACAACAGCAGCACTTATGCTTGGTTGTCGTATTGTAAATATTGTAATTTTGATGAAGGCTGTAATTAAAATGAAATGAAACCATCTTTCAGACTTTATAATGTAGAGGTTTATGATTATCAAATAGTTGGTGGATATTAGGTTAAGGATTAAACTGGGTGGACCACAGCTTCGATACTTGGATCAAAAAGACTTAGTCAATGATTGTAGATCAAAATGATGTGTTATTACTGGTTCGTGCTTGTAAAAATGAGGCCAGATAGAGTTTATAAATTCTTCATCATTATTTGTTTATGTCGTCCACACCCAGATTTCAGGCTCTCTCTCTCAGAAGATTAATGTTACCCTTAACCTTCTCATGAGATCAACATGTTGCCTCAGGGTTCCCAGAGTATAGACATACAGTTAATTAGTAATGACATCTAGTGGACAGTTGAAGTAAAATTGCTTTCATGCATACTTGTCCAGATGGATGAAAGTGGTCCAGTGCTGAAATCATGAGCTATTAAAAATATTATTTATTGTAACTGTCTATGAGAAAACCTCCTGTCAAATTCTTCCTTTAACCCAGGGTTGTCAAACATGCGGCCCGGGGGCCAAATGTGGACCGCCAAAGATTCAAGTTCAGCCCCTGGGATGTTTTTGCCAAGTGCGAAAATTCCAGTGTTGTGAATTGAATTAAGCAAAAAAAAAAATTAGCTTGAATTAAGGAAAAAATCTTGAATTAAGCCAAAAAAAAAAAAAAAAAAAAATCTTCAATTAAGTAAAAAAATCTTCAATTAAGCAAAAAAAAAATAAAAATCTCAAATTTAGAAAAAAATCTCAAATTAAGAAAAAAAAATCTTCAGTTAAGTAAAAAAAAATCTTGAATTAAGCAAAAAAAAAAAACAAACAAACTTCAATTAAGTAAAAAAAAAAAAAAAAAAAAATATATATATAATATATATATATATATATATATATATATATATATATATATATATATATATATATATATATATATATATATATATATATATATATATATATATATATATATATATACAGGGTGGGGAAGCAAAATTTACAATATTTTGAGGCAGGGATTGAAAGACAGTGTATGACCAATTAGTTTATTTAAAGTCATGAGAATTTAAATCTTCAAATCATATTTTACTGCATTTCTAACGCTCTTGTTGTCTACCTCAAGTTCAATTGCCATTTCTCTCATGGATTTGGTTGGATCCTTTAGGATTTTGGATTTGAGAGCTTTAATAAAAACTTTGGTACGTTTTTTGTTTTTCTTCCTCCACTTCCAGACTTTCTCGTAATAGTTTTGCTCATAGTCATTCTCTTCTTTCCATTATAAACAGTCTTTATGGACACTCCAACTATTTTTGAAATCTCCTTTAGTGTGACGAGTGCATTCAGCAAATCACACACTCTTTGACGTTTGCTTTCCTGATTACTCATATGGGCAAAAGTTTCTGTAAAGGTATGGATAATAGTGTTAGGTATGATTATGACATCAATATATGTTTGGTTTCAAAACAATTGACGTAGTGCCTGCTGAGAACAAACAACTAAATGTTCATTGTAAATTTTGCTTCCCCACCCTGTATTTATATATATATATATATATATATATATATATATATATATATATATATATATATATATATATATATATATATATATGTGTGTGTGTGTGTATCACAGTAGAGATTGAAATCCAGTAGGATTCGTAATCCTACTAGGACAGATAGGAATTTTAACCCTGTATTTATATATATATATATATATATATATATATATATGTATATCTTCAATTGCGTAAAAAAAAATCTTCAATTAAGCCAACAAAATCTTCAATTAAGCCTAAAAAAAAATCTTCTATTAAGTAAAAAAATTCTTCAGTTAAGCCAAAAAAAAAATCTCAAATTTAGAAAAAAATTTAAAATTAAGAAAAAAAAAACTTCAATTAAGTAAAAAAAAAACCTTGAATTAAGACAAAAAAAAAAAAAAATCTTCAATTAAGTAAAAAAAATCTTGAATTAAGCCCAAAAAAAATCTAGAATTAACATCTTAATTTTTTCCCCTTTGTTTTAGTGCAAAAAATAACATTAAATTATGAAAATATTTACATTTACAAACTATCCTGAAACACTAAAATGTGAATAACCTGAACAAATATGAACAACCTGAAATGTCTACAGAAAATTAAGCACAGTTTTAACAGTTTTTCTGCCTGTTCCTCAGTGTTTAGTGTCTTTGAAGATCTGATCCATAATGCACATGGAGAAATGAGAAGTGGAGGAATAATATTGTTAAAATTTCACTAAATTTTCTTATGTTTTTTAATTTAAATTTCCGTTTTTTTTTGTTTTTTGTGGATAGTTTATAAAAGTAAGTATTTTCATAATTTAATGGTTTTTTTTACACTAAAACAAAGACAAAAATTTGGAGTTGTCATTATTTATAGGTTATTCTGTTATTATTTTACTGGTCCGGCCCACTGCAGATCAAATTTAGCTGAATATGACCCCTGAACTAAAATGAGTTTGACACCCCTGCTTTAACCCTTTCATGCATAGTGGTCACTACAGTGGACAGTTATGCTACAGCTGTTCTCTTGTATATTCATGGTTTGTATTGTTTTAGTTCCATATCAGCCAACAAGGTGGATCATCCCATACACTGACATTCAGATCATTACTGTAACTTTGCTGTTCTTGAAAAAACCTGATCTGCTCCAACATGTCTGAGTGTAAATCAGTTGCTTGTTATTGTGATTAGACTGTAATTAACATTTTTTTCTTAAACAAAAGTTTTTTGTTTTTTTTTGCATATTATCTCCAGTATGTTAAAATGTGACAAAACATCAGATTAGAAGCATAAAAAAAAAAAAAAGTCATAGTTTTCACACGGTACTTCAGTAAATACATGTTTCTTTTTGTTTTAAAAATTAAACCCATGATGTCCAGCTGAGTGGACATTTTTAAAACTCCAGGAAAAATAGGTTCATAAAAAATTTTTTCAACTGCATTGTTTTTTTTCATGCCTAAAGAGGAATAAAAATACTAAAACAAAAACAAAAAAAAAAAAAACTTGATTAAGCTTCTCACAGTTCATGTTGTTCTTGATAAACCTGATCTGCTCCAACATGTTTGAGTGTAAATCACTTGCTTGTTATTGTGATTAGACTGTAATTAACGGTTTTTTCTTAAACAAAAAGTTTTTTCTTTTTTTTTGCATATTATCTCCAGTATGTTAAAATGTGACATAACATCAGATTAGAAGCATAAAAAAAAATCATAGTTTTCACACGGTACTTCAGTAAATACTTTTTTTTTTTTTTTGCTTTAAAAATTAAACCCATGATGTCCAGCTGAGTGGACATTTTTAAAACTCCATGAAAAATAGGTTCATGAATTTTTTTTCAACCACGTTGTTTTTTTCATACCTAAAGAGGAATAAAAATACTAAAAAAAAAAAAAAAAAAAAAAAAAAAGTTGATTAAGGTTCTCATAGTTCATCCTGTTCTTGATAAACCTGATCTGCTCCAACATGTTTGAGTGTAAATCAATTGCTTGTTATTGTGATTAGATTGTAGTTAAGTTTTTTCTTAAAGAAAAAGTTTTTTGTTTTTTTGCATATTACCTCCAGTATGTTAAAATGTGACATAACATCAGATTAGAAGCATAAAAAAACACAAAAAAAATAATCGTTTTCACACGGTACTTCAGTAAATACATGTTTTTTTGCTTTAAAATTAAATCGATGGTGTCCAGCTGAGTGGACATTTTTACAACTCCATGAAAAATAGGTTCAGAAAAATTTTTTCAACCGCAGTGTTTTTTTCATGCTTAAAGAGGAATAAAAATACTTAAAAAAAAAAAAAAATTGATTAAGGTTCTCATAGTTCATGTTGTTCTTGATAAACCTGATCTGCTCCAACATGTTTGAGTGTAAATCAATTGCTTGTTATTGTGATTAGACTGTAATTAACAGTTTTTTCTTAAACAAAGTTTTTTTTTTTTTTTTTTTGCATATTCTCTCCAGTATGTTAAAGTATGACATAACATCCGATTAGAAGCATTAGGGGGAAAAAAAAAAAAAAAAAATCATAGTTTTCACATGGTACTTCAGTAAATATATGTGTTTTTTTTTGTTTTTTTGTTTTTTTAAATTAAACCCATGGTGTCCAGCTGAGTGGCCATTTTTACAACTCCAGGAAAAATAGGTTCATAACATTTTTTTTCAACTGCTTTGTTTTTTTTTCATGCTTAAAGAGGAATAAAAATACTTTAAAAAAAAAAAAAAATCTTGATTAAGGTTGTCATAGTTGATGCATGACAGGGTTAATAACACATTAGTATTACATCAGTTATCTGTCCATATTAGATCTCATAGACACTTGGAAATTATTGATCTGCAGAATTAATTTCATTTCATTCATTTGTCCATCACTGAACCACTTAAGATGAGGGCTGCTCAGTTATTTACCAGTCCCCAAAACTAAATACCATTTGCACTGACACCCTTCTTCGAGGTTGTAAATATCTGGAGCAGTACATCCAACATTTCACATTTAGGCAGATTATCGCACGAGCACCACACTGTGTCAAATAGCTATCATAGGAAAGCATACCATTCTCGTGACACCTCGTGAGGATAGGAATTAGGCTACAAATGTATGTAAACATGCATTATTGTAAGCCTTACAGTAAACGCAGACCCTCATCTTTATTAAAATAACAAAAATTAAAGAGTACCTGGTGTCTGAATCACTGAATTCATTTGCCTTTCAATCAAAACATACGTCTCGCGAAGCGCACGCAACAAGATTGTCCCTCGTTGTTTCCGTAGGTCTTAGTTTACGCAGTTGTCAGGCTACAGTGTGCTACCTGTTTGACAGGTATCAATCGTTTTATTTATAAACGACCGAACGATACAGAAGAGTAAAGAAATAATTACTGTTGGTTTCGAAGCTGTCCTGTTGCTAAGCCTGTGTCCGGGACTGAAGGTCATTTCGCGTATTTAGTCCTTACAGCAGGCTAGCGTGCTGTAGCTAGCTTGTTAGCTAAAGGTAAAACGCCATTTGATAAAACAGGCAACAAACGCAGTGGTCTGTTTGTCAAAGGTGCCGCAGCTGCAAGTGTCTGTGAATTACACCACCGAGAGTGCCACGATGAATGTCGCTAAAAGTGGTTATCGTGTCTTCTCCGCAAATTCCTCCGCAGCATGCACAGAATTGGCAAAGAAGATAACAGAGTAAGCAAATCCTACTGTGTAAACTATATGTAATACTGAGGAAATAGTGTTTTTCTTTTCTGTTCAGGTTAGCCTTTAGCTGCTTTCAATGACCAGTAGCATTTTCTGTGATATGTTCCCATGTACAGCTCTGGAAAATATTAAGAAACCACTGTAATTTCCTCTGATATCAGCATGTCTGCATGTGTGACAGCCATTCCATTCCTGTGTGTTGAATTCCAACACAAGCACATCGTATTCTACTGAATACACACCTGATCCATGTCTTATTTAAGGAGAATACCACTAAAAACCACTACTGTGGCCATCACTATCTTCTTGCTATAGCAAAAACAGTGCTATTAGTACTGCAAAAATAATTGGAATCCAAAAATAACTATTGATAACTACTGGACTTCTGCTCTGACAATGCTCCTAAACTCTGAGGACTGGTTTTTCTATCAGGACAATGCTCCTGGCCTCAGCTAGGTCAATAAAGGTGTGGATGACAGACCACCAGATAAAGACCCTATCATGGCCAGCCCAGTCTCCAGACCTGAACCCACTTTGAAAACGTCTGGAGGAACATGGATGGCCACAAGCTGTGGAACATTGATGAGCTTCTTGAATTTCCCTGCCAGGAGCTGCATAAAGTCATCCAACAGCAATGGAGGAGAGCCAAGACACGTGAAAGCTGTCATTGAAAATCAGGGTTTTTCCACCAAATGTTGACATTTGAACTTTTCTCAAGTTACAACACTAGTTTGTGTTGTTTAGAAAAGAATATGAACTTGTTTTCTTTGCATTGTTTGAGGTCTGAAAACACTCCATCTTTTTGTTGTTTTGACCATGTGTCGTGTTCTGCAAATACATGCTCTAAATAAAAATATTTGGAATTTGGGACAAATGTTGTTGGTAGTTTAGAGAATAAAGCAAAGATGTTCATTTTACTCAAACACATACTTATAAATGGTAAAATCAGAGAAAGTGATCATTTTGCAGTGGTCTTTTATATTTTTCCAGAGCTGTATATTAATTATTGAAGAACATCCGCACCACTGACATGTCAGGTGAATGTGAGTGTTTATGAATGAATAACTTATTGTTGAACGCCTCATTGGTTTGATTGAGTTGGATTATGATGTTGTAGCTGCAGATTGTAGTTGCATTGTTGATACATGTTTTGTTTATGTTTCACAGGCGTCTGGGAGTTGAACTGGGGAAGTCTGTGGTTTTCCAGGAGTCGAACAGAGGTGAGGACATGATTAAAGCCCTCTGGGACTTGTCATTACTGCTTCATGTTAACCACAGTTGCAGCTTGTATGAACGTGTTAGACAATTTCCTGATAGCTACTGGGGATAAAAGCACGCAAGATGATGTATAGACTACTTTGTATTATGTAGATATTTATCTACTTTTCACATCTATAATGACTTATTCCTCTTCAGTCTTTGTCACATGAGCCAAGTGAACAGAGGGGTTTTAGTTGATCATCTGTTTCAGGGACTAATAAATGAAACAAAACACTATATGTGTAAATGCTTAACCTACACTGTTACCCATAAAGTTAATTTGAGTTTCATTACCAGTCACACTCCTCTTTTTATTCCTATTTATATACATCAGTAATGACCTTTGGCCAGGTGCAGTTATTATTTACTGAGTCAAGAATAAATCACATTGTCACTATAATTTCATGAGAAAGGTAAAAATATTTTATTCCAACTTTATGGCCAACAGTTTATATAACCAGCCAATCAAACTACATTATTACCAAGTATCGACAATGTGACCTGGTGACGTTATATACTGAGACATTGACATTAAGTTAGGTTGTTGTATGTCATTGATGCTTGTGCGTTACTTTATTTATTATAGGAACATGTTAGAGGAAGTTGTTGTTGTGTATGCTTTGTCAATCTTGATATCTAATGTCATGGTGAGTGAAACAGCTGCAAAAAGTAACTGCAAAACATGATATGACCTTATAAGATTTTTTGGAGCACTATTAAATGTGTAGACCTTGATGAAATAACAATGTCCTTCTTTTGCGCCTTATGACAGAGACAAGAGTGGATGTCAAAGAATCAGTACGTGGCCAAACTATTTTCATCATTCAGACCATACCAAGGTGAGAACAAAGCTGTTCATATTAAGTGTGTTAGTTCTTGAGTTAAAATGGCCACTATATAACCTTTGTTTCTTGTTAGATACTACTTACTACTATTTAAAACTCATTCGCATGATGCACTGTTCTCTGTGTTCATTTGTTTCATGTTGCTGCAGAGATGTCAACACAGCTATCATGGAGCTGCTGGTCATGGCCTACGCCCTCAAGACTTCTTGCGCAAAGAACATCATTGGAGTCATTCCTTATTTCCCCTACAGCAAGCAGTGCAAGATGAGAAAGAGGGGCTCAATTGTCTGCAAGTTGTTAGCGTCAATGTTAGCGAAAGCAGGTAAAGACAATGCAGAAGTTTCTGAAGGTTCTGCTGTTTTTGCAAAATGTTGTTTCTAAGAAAAGATATTATATTCCTGTCTCTTCCCCAAAAGGATTAACGCACATCATCACCATGGATCTGCATCAGAAGGAGATACAGGGCTTCTTCAGTTTTCCTGTGGATAACTTACGTGCCTCCCCTTTCTTGATTCAGTATATTCAAGAAGAGGTAAAAATCCTATCGTCTTTGTTTAAAAAAAAAAAAAAAAAAAGTGTGGAAAACCAAATAAGTCACACAAAAGTATTGACATGTGCTTTTGCTTTTCCTGTCAGATTCCTGATTACAGAAATGCAATAATTGTGGCAAAGTCACCAGCAGCAGCCAAGAGGTAACCAACGACAACTCCAAATAAAAGATCTGGGAGAGGTTATTGATAATTTTATAGCAAAACTACAACCATTTACCGTTACATTACATACTTGTGATGTATGTGACAGATGAGAATACACCCATATCTATGTTTATTTATTTTTTAGCTTTTTTACAACCCATACACATTTGTATCTACATTAGGATTTTCAATCTACCTCTCTCCAGACAGAGCAAGTGTCACAATGTCAAAAGAAACAATTTGTTTATAAAACAATAAATTGAGGAGAAAAAAGAGAGAAGAAATAAAAGAAAGTCATATATGAACATCATTGTTAAAGGGGCCATATTTTGCTAAACCCACTTTTATTAGTCTTTGGTACATTTATTTGTGTATTTGGACCCTAATAGTTCAAAAAGTTTGAATTTGAACCCTCCAGGTGCTGCAAAGCTATCTTTATATTAATTCTGGCAAAAATCGAGTGGATTTTTACAATCCGTTTTAATTCCTTCCTAGTTTGTTATGTTTTGTAACTAGTTGTGTCACAGCAATTGCACATATAAGGTCAAGTGGTTGTAGTCCATTCTGAAAATATGTCCAAACTTCAAACCGATTACCTAAAATGTTCAGTTGTTGGTTGTATAAACGAACTCAAGTGGCTGAACGGGACAGAGCAGCACAGTCAACAACCTGGAGGGGTGGGGCATGAAGTGGCTTATTTGCATTTAAAGGGCCAGTGCTGGTGTCATTACTCAGAAATATTGTTGAAGATGGACCTGTGGAGTTTAATTAATGAAGAATTCAGACCCAAGCATAGCATTTACAGTTTATGTAGACCACAGGGAAATGTTTTAAAATGCATAATTCCATTTAAAAAAAACCAAAATATCACTCCTTTAAACATTATATATGACAAGATGATATTGGGGAAAGAATAAATTAAAAATATGTAAAGGAAGAGTGTGTTAGAGAATGAGTGTTTGTGTGTGGGATCTTTATTTTAACATTAAACTGTTTTCCTTTTTCTCTCAGGGCTCAGTCTTATGCAGAACGCCTGCGTTTGGGTCTGGCTGTGATTCACGGCGAGGCTCAGTGCTCAGAGTCTGACATGGCTGATGGAAGACACTCCCCACCTTGTGTACGCAACACAACGGGACACACCGGACTTGAGCTACCTTGTAAGATAGTCCAACTTTGTGAAATCCCTAGATGTTTTTTTCTTCACATTTGTAGGTCCAGTGAACGTTTAATGGTTGATTATTTGTATCTTTACAGATCAACTATCTCTATCTGTTGTTTATCATAGCTGGATTCCTTTTCATTCCTCATACCATGGTCATATTCAGACAGAAATCCTTTACAATATTGACTAGTTTTAGCCTTCAATGCTCTGGAGCTCAACATCCAAACATGCCCTTGATTTCAAAGTATGCATTTGACCAACAACCTACTGCAGCTTCTATTGGTTCAGAGCTGATGACTTTTTGTCACTCATATCATCAACCATACTTCAAGAAAATTTTTGTGTCACTGCATGTTTGAAGTCCACAGACACACTACTACTCATGCTGCATCCTCAGCAACCTGCAACTCCTAACTGACAAAGTGAAGTACTAAATGCCTGCCTGTTTTTGGCACTTACTCTGATTTTGGAGTGTTTATTTTTTTCCCCATCTGAAATCCTAACATGACTTTGGTATACAGTTTTCGACATATTTGCAGTGTGTATACCTGGTAAGGTTGACATATCAAATGATTGTGTCATTGGCAAATGACTCCCAATTATTTGCGTCCAGTATTCACTTTATCCATATTATTTGGTGACAAATATTTCTATTCTTACTTGTGTTTCTATTCTTACCCTCGACTTAAAAAATCCTCCTTTAAAACAGTTATTTACCCAAGACTTTCAAACCTTTTTAACATTATTAGTGTGATTTGTTGATTTTGTATCGTTGTGAGCCCACTGAGGATTTTCCAAGTCTTGGAATTCATGTGTTTGTCATGTCAAATATTTGTGCATTTGTGTTAACGTGGTGTTTATTTGTTGGTAATAGCAGGCAAACAACAAGCTCCGTTCCCTGGCATAGAGCTTCCAAGTACGGCCGTAAACTTAACTTACATCTGACTATGAAATGACTTCTCTTCAAATGGTTCCTCAATTTGTGCATGTGTAGAAAAAAGGGTTTGTGTTGCATCTTGTAAAAATACAGTCTGGATTCAGAAAGAGGCGCTCTTTAGAAAAGCACCAGCAAATTTAATTATCTAATGTAGCCCTGAAAACGTGTGTCTCGTCTCTGATTTTCTCTTTGCCGAATGCTAATTGCACAGCATGTTTGACCTAAATGAAAGCAGCTCCCATGTTTACTGTACCTTTAAGAGTCCAGACGACTACTTCTACAAGATGACCCAAATCCGCCTTGTTTTGTTGTGCTCAGTTTTTCTTTCAAATTTCCATAAATCAAACCCGAACCATGCCAACCATTTTTTTTTCTTTTGTTTTTTTTTTCTTTTGTTTTTTTCTTCAGTATCTGGACTCATCTTGCCAATCAACACATGGTGCACCCATATTAAACCTGCTCCTAAAAACCTGATTAACATTTGGTCTCAGTAACTGCATGTGATGATGACAGTGACGCATGCTTTCGAAACCTAACATCTGATGACGGGATGAAGAAAGGTTATGAAACGAATGGTTTGAACATTAAATTCTCACAGCCAAAATGAAAATGTTAGCACCTACTTCAATGGTAATCTATCATATGATACTGGTTAGTGTGTTTTATAGATACAGATTAACTTTATTAGTCCCCAGGGGGAAATTCAATGTGCTTCAGCTCATGAAAACAAAGAAAAAAAAATCTACTGCGTAAGGTGTCGAACAGTTCTTATCGACAAATGTCAATGCACCTTAAATGAATTTTAACATATCTGACCAAAGATTTTTCAGGTAGCTTGTTGCAGTATCTCAGCAAGCAGACATTGTATTTTTTTCAATAAGTGTGCAACGCTAACAAACATGGCTTTTACTGTTATTGGCTAATAGTGATAAAAGTCTCACTGTGACATTGCCAGGTTTTCTGATGCTGTGGGACTCACGGTATTCAGCAAAGTGTTCTGCAAGGCATGCTCCTCTTTTCTCTGCTTCTTTATACTTCTCCTCCACAATCAGCTGGGCCGGCTGATTGTTTACCAGTCGATTGTTTCCTTGTACCCTTTGGACGACTACATTTACATGCAATTCAGTACTTATATTGCAGCTTTGTGCTAAATTGGAGTATTTGACAGAAATGTGCATTTAATAGGGAGCTGCTAATTGTTATTGTTCATATTAAATTCAAGTTTTAATCATGGTTTGTAGTGGAGTTTGTTTCAGGTTGTACAGTTCATGTCACATATTGACTATCAACACAACCTGACCTGGAATTACAAAGGATGCTGCACTGAGATAAAGTGTTTAACAGCGTTTTCTTTGCTGTGCAGTAATGGTTAATAAAAAACAAAAAAAAAAAAATAGGCATTTAAAGCATCTTCTGTGATGGCCATTCCAGGTACAATATGACTACTGTGTGCATGTAAAAGTAGTGGTTGGCAGCGGTGATGTTCAGCTGAGGACTGACCCCGAACATTGGCAAGTGTGTATGAAGAAAACCCTCATCAGTGCTTGTCAGCCACTGTTGCCCCGTGTGAGATAAGATTGTCTGTTGCATATTGGTTCATATATGCAGACTGCTGCCATGTTCCTGCCACAGCCCAGGCCTGAAGATGTGTGTGTGTGTGTGTACAGGCACCAATGCGTTGCCTCCTGATTGGGTATCCTGGGCAGAAAAAAACCCTGACATATGATTTTGCATGGCATGTTCTGTACTAAGTTTGGCATTTCACTTTAATCTCCAGGTGGGGTAGAATGGGGGGAAATCTCCAAAGCGGATGAAGCACTAGCTTTTGATTGTCATTTATTAAAATAAACATATAAATAACAGCACTCTGTAACTCTTAACAGAATTTCTACAAATCATCCATTAATGTCGCCACTGATTTGGGATGCAGATTTGCATTAAAAGCACTAAACATTTTCTCAACCCATTTTACCCAATCTACTGAGATTTATTTTTGATTTAGAGTAATGCAGCTCCTCCTAAAAATGTTCTCCCAGGTAACTGTGTCTGCTTTCCATTTCAGTGATGATGGCCAAGGAGAAACCTCCCATCACTGTAGTCGGAGATGTGGGAGGAAGAATTGCCATCATCGTGGTAAGATTCTGTCAAGATGTTAATTATTCCTCCTTTTTCAGTGGTGTTTCACACTCAGGGTTCCTACGGGATCTTAAAAGTCTTGAATTTACAAATCTGCATTTAATACCTTAATAAAGTCTTTAAAAGGTATTAGATTTCATATGGTAGGTCTTAAGTTATGTTTCCATAAATTTGTTGGCTGCATTGGGTTTAAATGTGTTTAATAGACACAAAGAAAGTAACATTAGTCTACTCAGTTCCACATGTTCCAACCTGGCACTTTACATTGAAATTCGGAACCAATTATCACTAACTTTGGGACTTTGAATGGTGGGAATCAAGACGTTGGAGTAAATAAATTGGCTAAAATTTGCTTAGAGGTCTTATTTCTGTCTTTGTGCATAAGAAATCAATATAATTGAATCCCCAAAGGAACTTTGTGTTGGTAAATGCAAGTTATGCACATTTACAGGATTTCAGTTCTGTTGCAACATGTTGATGGTCATATGAACTATGTTTTCAGCTCAAAAATGTCCAATTTCATCACAATTAATGCTATATTTTCATGTCACAAATGGCCAAGTTATATTTGAACTGAATTTACCTGAAAAACAAATATTCTGTTCTTTTAGATTCCCCAATTTTTCTTACAAGATTATATCCTACATATCACATGTTTTATTTTTACAGGTTGCAATATGGAGTATGGTGCTGATCCATCCTGCTTATGTTACACCAATACATACATTAAGAATGTCACACGTCACTTTTTAAATCAACATTTTTCTAATAATAAGTATTTTTATAAAGAAATAACAATTCTATATTGTTCTTTACTCTTTAGTATGATGATAAACTCTACAATAAATAATTCTGATCCTAGTTTTTGCACAGGGATCATTTGTGGAAACGGTGACATGGCTGCCGAGCATCAGTATGATGGGATCTGTAACAACCATGTCACATCCGTCCACTGACACATTTTGTGTTTTTGTGTCAGCTGTTACTGTTTTAGATCCACAATACTAACATTTATGAATAAGAGGAGAATTAACAATAGTAAGTATATAAGTGTATTACTAATAAAGTACTGGTACTGACCAGATCATCATGGGTAATGTCACGTCCGTCCACCAGCAAAAGTTTTCACATACACATGCTATTCAAAATCCAATATTTCTGTCAAATAATATCAGTAGTCTGTGCACAAATGTAGTAGCCTTATTTCAACACAGTTCTATGCATTTCTTACAACTTTTTTATTTGACAAAAATGGCCACTCATTTGACCCCCTAAGTAAATTTTAGTCGAAATACATTTTCCTGAATTCTAGGAGTTACAAATTTTTGCCCGTATGGCCGCTAAATAGGCTGTGAAATGGGCATTAAATTCTGTTCTAAATAGTCTTAAAATGGTCTTAAAAAAGTCTTAAATTTAACCTGTAGGAACCCTGCAGACTATTTCAAGTGGTTTTAGGACTCTCATTCATAACCTACCAATGAAAATGCCTCATTTGTCAGAAATCATGTCTTTGATTATGCAATTTAGATGAGTGTAAACTTAACTGGGCATCTGCTACTCCCCTACAAAGGAGAGAGAGGAACTACAACAAAAACTGGAAAACACCCTGTGGGATAATTTTGTTAAATTCAACAGAAACGATTCAGGAAGAGAAAAGTGTCTAACTCTTAACTGCAGGTTGAACTTGTACTTTTCTTATTACAGGATGACATCATAGATGACGTAGGAGACTTTGTTGCAGCTGCAGAGATCCTGAAAGAGAGAGGAGCTTATAAAATCTACATCATGGCCACACATGGGTTATTGTCAGCTGACGCTCCACGTCTCATCGAGGAATCTGCCATAGATGAGGTGTGAGCACAAGACATGCAAACATTTATTACATATGCATCCTACACTATATGAACAAAAACACTGGGGCCGATCAGACCTACAGCTCCTAATTCCATTGATATGAAATATTATCAGGATAAAAAGTCCTTATGGTAAATGTAAAATCAGTATTTTTTTTTAAGTTTAAAGACTTAGTTGAAGAATCGTTGCTTGTGGTTTAAGGGAAATATTTGTGGTCAGAATGTGCAAATATTCTAGAAATGTAGAGGTGGAACATTTAAAGCAGGGGCCACACTCAGCCCAATGTGAGCTTAAGTGGGATGGACCAGTGAAAAAGTAAAATTATATTATGAAAATGTTTACATCTACCAAGTTTCCTTAAAAATCTGAATAACATGAACAACCTGAGACATCTTACAAAAATAAGTAAGTGTAATTTTAACAGTATTCTGCCTCAGTTTATCATTTGCACATGTGCATTACAACTTACAGATCACAGTGGATCTAAAAATACACAAAACATTTAGTAACAGGCGGAATATTGGTAAAATTACACTTAGTTCTATTAAGATATTTCAGGTTGTTCTTATTTGTTCAGGTTATTCGCATTTTTTGTAAAAGGATAGTTTGCAAATGTAAACATTTTCATGTCATTTTACTTTTTTACACTAAGACAAAGAGAAAAATTTGCAGTTTTCATTATTTATAGATCATGATAGTATTTTACTAGTGTCATCCACTTAAGATGGAATTGACCTACAATGATTTTGACATCCTTGATTGTTCATATCTTTAGTTTAATTTTTACGTTTCACAAATTCATCCCTCTGGCTGGATTTGACCCTTAGGTGGGCTGGCTTCGGTCAGCAGGCCGTATATTTCAAAACCTGTGATTTAAAGCAACAGTTTTACGCTGCCATTGAGCCCAGAACAGAAATACATAATACTAGTGCAAAAGACAATACTTCCACCTGCTGAAAGGATGATATGGATAATATAACACTGCCTAAACCAGAACAGGGGAGGGATCATTACCTCCGCCAGGAGGTATTGTGATCACTTTGCTTTGTGTGTTTGGCTGCATGTTTGTTTGTTTGTTAGTTAGGAAGATAACTCAAAAAGTTACAGACAGATTTTCATGAAATTTTCAGGAAATGTTGATACTGGCACAAGGAAGAAATGAGTAAATTTTGGTGGTGATTGGGGGTTGGGGGGGACCACGGGGGCCCACTGATCTGCCTTGGCGGAGGTCTGCGCTCTCCGAGTGCTTTCTTGTTATACTCTGTAGTTCAGTTCCTGTAAGTCAAGTTCTACTTTCAGGTCCATCTCACACAGGCAAGTTTTGTTTATTTAAATTTTTTTAAGGATACATTAGCATTTGGTTTTGCTGTGTTAGATTTAATGCTTTTTAGTTATTTAAATAATCCTCTGACATTATTTTCAGTTTGTCAAGATAGTTTTATATGTATATTGAATTATATTTCATATAATTGGATAGTGCATATTAATGAGGTGGAGGCAAACCACCATGATAAAAAAATGACGAAGCGTCACCAGTATTAATAGTATCACAGGCTGTTCTCTGCTATATTACCAATGTGAAGTTAGTTTATTTATTGTGCATGTTTGATTAAACCTTTATGTTAGTCACCTAATGGTTAAAACCTTTTTTCTTTTTGATTGAATGCTGGGCAATAAGTCCAAAAAATATATAGTTTTTATTTTTATTTTTTTTTATGTTCACAATTTTTATTTTCTTTCTATTTACATGAATTCAGGACAAAACATTATTAAACATAGTAATATTTGCTAAAACCTTATGCCATACAGTTTGTGTTTAATGACAGCCCATCCCAGTGTGTTATTTGTTAAAAAATATCATAATTTTATGTAACTTTATCCACAAAAAAAATACTTAACGACATACAAATGGGTTGCATGTTGTTACGCAATATGCACTAATCTTGACTTTGCAACACAGGCTTTTTTCTTGATCAAATTAAATTAAATCAATGTATTACCCAGCGGTATTAGCAGCTAATGAGTCTTTGTCCTCACTGGACCATCAGGTCGTGGTGACCAACACAGTCCCCCATGAAGTGCAGAAGCTGCAGTGTCCCAAAATCAAGACTGTGGATGTCAGCATGATCCTGGCCGAGGCCATCCGCCGCATCCACAACGGAGAGTCCATGGCCTACTTGTTCCGTAACATTACTGTGGACGACTAGAGCATGTGCGCCGGTGTCGGCCGAGGTGGGTGCGACGGCGCCGGAGGCTGAGTGCACATCGCCTCTGCTCCTTCCTGCCCAGTTCTGTACAAAACATGCTGATGTCATGTTTCATGTCTTGTGTATGCCAAGTTTACATTCATCCCATGTCGTTTAATGATACTCAGATTACCCAAAGTTATTTAATTCTGACCAAAAGATGTAAAACTATTTCTTTTATTGAGTCAAGAAATACATCTTTTCCTTATTGAGTAAGGATGATTAAAATAAAAAACAAACAAAAAAAAAAAACAGCAAACAAGTGACTTTGAGCTTTGATGAGTTCAGTAACACGCCGAGGCCTCGTGTCTTTCCTCATCTTGACGCTCTCACTGATTTTCCAACTTGAACAAAACATGCTTTGTACATAATGTTATTTTATCTTACACTGCGGTACCTCATATCTAAGGACTGAGCTTCTATCACCAATAAGAAGAGAAAAAATGTCTCCACTAACAGGAGTTTGCGCTTCTTCTAATGTTGCTCTTTGGGATTGAGCTCCTCTGAACTGCTTAGAATAAAAAAAACCTCCTGCTTATAAAGCTCATATACGGTTTTATGCAGCGTTTTGAGGATGTTTGGCAAAATATTAGAATAAAATGGAACTTTTCTCATGTTGCAGTCTGCAGAAATTAATGGTACGTATTCTATTTTCACCCAGACTGATGCAGTATATGTCTTTGTTTTTTATTCTTTTATTTACTGGAGTTTATCTCAGTGCAATGGAGATGAATTAATTCTGTGATTATTGGTGTTAAAAGCATCAAACTATATAATGGGCCTTGAAGAATAACACATCGTTAGCCTCATAGCATAATTAAATAAGTCATAATTTTGGCCAAATTGCGATATATGCATAACTTTACACTCCTAACACTGCTGCTTCTTTCTTCATCATTGGCTATGACCAAAAAAAAAAATACAACAATTATGGTAGGAGGCTAACGATATTTAAAAACTCAACTATGTGTCTTTGCAGAAACACACCGGTTCTGCAGATTATGCTGCAGATCCAGAATAAAAAAGGATATATAAAACCATACGAGTAGAATTGTGTTTACTTTGATTGTACTGCAGTGTATGTAGGCGGTTACCTGTGAAACGCTACAACGGCTTTAAGTAGGACGATGCTTTTAGGTTGTTATGGAATGTCATCTGTGAACCGACCCTTTATTATCCTACACCTATGTAGCGTTTGACTGAAGGAATGCACAGGCAGAGCTTATTTTGACGCAATATCTGTGAAAACAAAACGCATACAAGTTGCATCCAGCCGCAGCTACAGTTTCAGCCAGTTTAATTACTGTCGACAGTTCTTCAAAAGCATGTTTTATGAGCACTCGGTGGTCAATTCTGTGAAAATGAGCTTTGGTGGCTTGACCGATCGCAGCCAAATTCTTGTTTAAACTTATGCCTCGTTTCCATTATGTGGTACCGGTTCGACTCGACTCAGCTCGGCCTTTTTGTTTTTCCATTACATAAAAGGCCCTGAAATCTGGTACCTGGTAATATTTTTTTTGGTATCTGCTCTGCTGAGGTTCCAAAAGGGGGGAAGAGATGCTAAAATGTGACATGTAAACACTGCAGACCACTGATTGGTCAGAGAGTAGTCTCTGCGTCATCGATGTGCAACCCACTATTTTAAAAAAACAGATTCAGAAGTTTACAGTAAATATAGCGGTAGGCTAGTCCACATGATGGCAGTCCAAAGAACTACACAAGGAGGTCGAGGAGGTTCATATATTTCTGTACTGCAAAAATCCAAATCTTACTAAGTGTATTTTTCTCATTTCTAGTCCAAATATCTCATCACACTGAAAATAAGACATAATCACCTGAAGAATAAATTTTCAGTGAGATATAAGAACTTATTTTTAGACAATAGATCTTGAAAATCTTATTTCAAGAAATCTTACCAGGATAATTTTCACTTGTTCCATTGGCAGATTTTTTTGCTTCATTCAAGATTTTTTTTGCTTAACCCTTTAATGCATGAATTATGAGAACCTTAATCATGATTTCCACCCCGTTTTTATTCCTCTTTAGGCATGAAAAAAAAAAACAATGCGATTGACAGCTTTTTATGAACCTATTTTTCATGGAGTTCAAAAAATGTCCACTTAAATGAATACGATGCGTTTAATTTTTGAAGCCAAGAAACGTGTATTTACTGATATACTGTGAAATAAAAACACTTTTAATGCTGCTAATCTGATGTTTTCTCATATTTAAACATACTCTAATACAAGTTATTACTCACTTCATGGAGGTAATATAAAAAAAAAAACATTTTGTTAAAGAAAAAATGATAATTACAGTCTATTAACAATCAACAATTGATTTACACTCAAACATCTCACTGCAGATCAGGTTTATCAAGAACAGCAAAGTTACATGATGCATTAGTGTCCACTGTGTTGGCTGATATGGAACAAAAACAACAAAACCTGTGAATATACAAGAGAACAACAGTAGAATAACTGTCCAAAGTAGTGACCACTGTGCATGAAAGGGTTAATTCAAGCAAAAAAATCTGCCAATGGAACAAGTGAAAATTATCCTGGTAAGATTTGTTGATGTAAGATTTTCAAGATCTATTGTCTAAAAATAAGTTCTTAAATCTCACTGAAAAGTCACTCTTTAGGTGATTATATCTTATTTTAAGTGTGATGAGATATTTCGACTAGAAATGAGAAAAATACACTTGGTAAGATTTGGATTTTTGCAGTATTTTTTTAGTGGCTGACGAAAAAATTCAGAGTGAGCTTGACGAGGCAACATTAAGTGAGCAAGTTTATCAGCAACTCTCTGAGCAGACGTCACAGAACTTGCTGTGACGTCCAGGTACTCTAGAGTTGGTGGTATCCTGTAACGGAAACGGTCTCCAGGAATAGTACCTGATATCCGAGTCGAGTCGAGCCGAGCCGGTTCCATGTAGTGGAAAGGCGGCATTACTGTAGGCTTATTGAAAATCTGCATTGATATGAAAATCCTGCTCCTCTAGTGGGTTTCTACTCCGCATCGATGCTAAAAGAAATTTTCGCGCTAATTCCACACGCATTACAAACAACAGCCAAGTTCACCCTGTAGGGTGTGTCATACCAGCACATCTGGATCAGGATAAACTGTAACAGTGTTAGGACACATATAAACAAAACACACTCAAGATTTTGGAGTCGGCATTGTCACAATTACGTAATACACCTAATCTACTTAATGCACCTTCCTTTCCAGGTAAATTAAAATACAATAAAACAAATTAAAGAACATGAATGTACTGAAATAGGTGTACGATTTACACTAATATCCGACTAAATCCACTACTGAGTGTCGCTGCTCTGAAGTCTGTGTGCATTAATGAAAAACTGACTTTTTCCTTAGTAAATGGGGGGGATAAAAACAGAAAAACAGCAATACTGTCTTGCTCGTCTGTCCGTTGCTCAAATGCCTCCCTGTAAACACTAATACATGTGCGTCTTTTTGGATCCTCTGAGTGGATTTCACAAAGACGCTCGAGGGGAGATCAGTGTGTTTCTATACTGGTTGAGCCGTTTGCTCAGGGAAATTCTAAGCCAATGCACAGTTGTTCTTTGTCTTGTTGATGTTGTGTTCCTGTTTCACACGTTTTAAAAAAAAAAAAAAAAGTTGAACGTCTTCCATAATGATACTGTACTGTTTTTTTTTTTTCCTTTTTTTTTTTTAAAGTTTTGTCATGTCATTTAGTTTCAGATGTGTGTTTGGCAGCCAGATGCTCACAGGAGTGTTATATTTGTGAGCACATTTTTTGAGGTTGTAGTAATCGCTGTTGCTATGCCAGCTCAGTCTCCATGTGTCATAGTATTACATTTTGAACTCTGCTCTGTATTTTCCGGACTTGAACTGACGTACATTTCACCCACTGAAACTCCACAGTCTGACTCTTATTGCATTTGTCAATGTGTGTGAAAATAAAGGAGTTGCCTCTCGTTGTGTCTCGTCTCCATCAAATAAGGAATAATATTTCTGAAGGTTTTGTAGAGCAACCATGTTTGGACAAAACAAGGCCTCAAACGTGTTAAAGTGACACTGGTAAGTAGTTTGTATTGGCTTAAATTAGGGTTTCTCAATTGGGGGGGGGGGGGTTGAAGGAGAAAGCTGAGTGGGGGTCGCTCAGGCACAAATGGGGGGGGGCGTCAGTCACTGTTGTTCATCACAATGTATAAGTATCTACAGGGTGTCCCATAAGTCTCCATACATAGGAAAAACAAACGTTTCTTGACATAAACCATTTTTTATTTATATAATATGCTCTATATGACTGCCATTTTGTCGGGAACAAATTGATCCAAAACACTTCCTGTTTTTTTTAACTTGACAATAAGTTTTGCCACAGTGTCGTATGTGATACTCGTCCCCCGCCAGAGCATTTTCCAGTGAGTTGGTAGCCAGCGCCAGCCGTTTTGGTCATTTTCACTAATCTTTGGAGGCTCACTGAAAATGTTGTGTTAGGAGTATGTGAACACTGAATGCATCAAAAGAAAGAACAGAACTTCAACTTTTAAACACAAAAAACAATTTTATTCTATCTTCATTCGTTCATGAGATATAAACATTTGAATATTGGTCATTTTCAGGAAAAAAAATGAATTTTGAGCAAAAAGCTGAGAAAATTGCATTTTTTTTTTCCGAAGACATTGATTTTCAAGATAAAACTGATTTCCTATTTACATTTTTGACTCTTTCTTCTTTACCAACAGTAACACTGTATTCAAAATCACAAAATAAAATAATTATAACAACAATAATAATAACAAACAGCTCTAAGATATCCCATCATTCCACAAAATGTTAGTGGAATCCACACCAAACTTTAGACCAAACATCTTCTAAAGCACCAGGTTCCTTCTAAACTTTACACTTTGACATACATCAGTTATAACTCTTCCACATATTAGTTTAGCTTTTTGATATAAACACTTCAATATTCCTCATTTTCAAGAAAAAAAGAAACAAATTCACTAAATACTATAGATTTCTGGCCTTTCCTTGGCTGCACCAGGTCCTCCTGTTGGACCACCTGCTGTGTTTGATCTGTAAATAATTATATGGATATCTAGATATTTATCTATGTATGAATATATGTATTTATTTATTTCATACTAAAGCCAAATCAAACAGTGTCTTACCTGTGTCCCCACTGACATTATGGAGCTGAACCACATCTGTGTCCTCAGTCTGAATCTGAACTCACTCTAACAGATGAACACTAGCTGTCCTTTATCTTGTCCCACATCTGTGTGTCTGTCTTCTCCTTGAATGTCCACTAGAAATGTCTCTTTTCTCTTCCTCCCATCTGTCATTTTCTCTGTGTCGCTCCGTGACCCCCCCCCCCGCGTCGGACCCTCGCCGCTCCGTGTTTCCCGTGTTCTGTGTCCGTCTCCCTCACCTTCTATTTCTCCGTTCCTGTCTCTAAATGGTTCTTCTGTAGCTCCATCACATATTGAACTGTCAGACTCTGTCTCCATAATCATCTTTAAGGTGTTTGAAACTGCGTGCGATTCCTGCACAGTCTGCATTTCCTCATTCAGTGACTGACGCTGTATGCGTTGCCATGGGATACGGTGACTCCAGTGCGAAAACGTTAAACCCGGTCCTTCATTTTTCCGAAAAAACTGCTTAATTGTTTGTTTTTGGACTAAGGAAAGTAATTCACATGATCCGCAACACCTCCAACTATAGCGTAACAGTGAAAACACGGATTGACGGAAAATCTCGTCATTGGCGGAGAAAGAGTTAAATGCGCTTGCAACCATACGACTGCTTACTGAACCGGCCATCAGGATGATTTCAATTCGTTGCTCTTTATTCAAATGCATTCTTTGGGTTATCTGAAATATAAAGAAATACATGTTAGAACCATATATGTATGGAATGTATTATGTCTCCTATGTATGGAGACTTATGGGACACCCTGTATATCCAATGGTGGATTCACCTACTGGCATCCTTGGCACTGCCCCCCCATTTGAAAATCTGCAGAAAAAAATCATCGCTTCGACTTTTACAGGAGGACAATTCAACAAATTAAATCAAAGTCCATCAGTGCTCAATAGTAACTATATTGATATCTCAAACCATTTCCATGTTATTAATCATCAAAATATGGACTATTATAAAGTAAAGGCATATTTTCCATGTTTCAAAAATTCACAAAAAAATCAAAAAATCTCAATATCTCGAAACTGAACAAACTTTGTAGTCATTGTCCTGAGGAAGCGACATACAATAAAACCAAACCCCCCCCCCCCCCCCCCCCCCCCCCAAAAAAAAAAAAAAAAAATCAATCCGACCAATAATTTCGTGGGAGATGTTTTAAGAAATTTGCTAATGAAGATGACAACAGCAAAGTCAAAAGTGAGGAAATCTCCACTGAAACACATTCAAGTGGGCTTAATGGGAAATCAAAGCACTATAAAAACAGAAGTTTTTGACATTGATTGACCATGTAAAACTAGTGATATGATTAATAGAAAAATTGATGCTAATTTTGCAACTTTTTTTACTCCAACTTCCACATTTCATTGACAATGATTGTGGATTTCATTGTGTAACCTGCTCAAGTTTAGCCTGTAAGAGGGGGTAGGTTGTCTGTAGTTTTATTTCCAACTGTGTGTTATGGTTGATATGATTTTTCCTGCATATCACTATTATCCAGTAGGTGGCAGTGTAGCGCTGTCAATAAGAAAAACTCACTGTTGGGTTTTACTAGTAAAGGAAGAAAAGGAAACAGAGGATTAGCAAGCTAAGAACAAAACTAAGAAGTACACATGAAGATAAGAGAAGACTGAAGACTAAGAGACAGTTAAAGAAGTTTTTGTTATAAAATCCTTCTCCAAGCAAGCAGTAAGCAACGCACTGGTGGGAGTTCAGCCGAGGATTTTAAGAAAGAAAGGTTTCTTTTTCTCCGGTGAGTGTTTTACTTATTGTTCACCATGTGCAAAACTAGCCAACGTGGTTTTATGTGCGTTTAACAGGTTGGATATGTAGCATGAGGATATATTCATTTCTGATTTGCTGTTAACTCTGTTGTTTGAATGATAAGGTATTTACTACAAAAGCTAAAAAACAAAACAAAAAAAAAAAAAACAAAAAAAAAAACAATCGGAGGTGAATTTCAGTTTATTGAACCAATGTGGAGAGACAGCGAGTGCATACTGCGGCACCGACACCTGGTGCCGAGGTGCCATGGCACCAGCCGGCCTGGGAGAACTTGAGATAAAGGCGATAAAGCACAGAGACTCCAGGGAAGAAGTCAAGTCAGTGACATGCATTTGGTCAAAAGTTTTTTTTTTTTTTAATAAGTTATTATATTAATATTTTGCTTTTGTTAACCCTTAACCCTCTGAAATTCAAAATTTCAACATTAGTTTGTTATTGAAGGATATAACAAGACTTTATTACTTTTGTAAAATTTGTCAATTTTTTTTAAACATTATGTAAAAAATTAAAACAAAAACACAACAAAAAAACCAAGGTTAATGAAGTTACCATACTTGGTTCCTTGCCATAAGTGGCAACAAATAAATAAATCAAAGAATTATATATTTAAAAAAAAAACACAAGAAAAGTACATATAAATTGAAAGGAACATTTATTTTACAGCACTAGAACAACATACGTGCTAGTACAGACACCTGTCAACATACACATTATCTCTTTGAAGATCTTTCCTTACATTAGTACATTTCTTCATGGTACCTAACAAAGCAGTTACACTTACTGTTCATGCAGAGGTGGACCTTGCTAACCCCACTTCGAGAGTAAAGTCGTAAAATATCGAGGTGAAACCTGTAATTTCATCAGAATAAAGTCCAATACAAAAAGAGTCATAATTTTACGAGAATAAAGTCGTAGTATATTGAGAATAAAAGTCATAATATTGAGGGAATAAAGTCGTATCTTTAAAAAAAAAAAAAATCTTAATCTAACGAAATTTCAGTTGAGAAAATGTCTGCTTCACTCAATCTCAAAAGTACTCGTTTCAACAAAATCTGGTCTATATTCATGAACAAACTTACGTCTGCATTATTAGCCTGACTCCCATTCCATAACCAACAAACACATTTACTTCATGCCTGGCTTGAACGTCCGTATAGTTGTATGATGCGCTAGCCATTGTAAACTGCTCTTTACCCATTGAACAGTGGCAGCGGTACCACAGCCACTGGAAATAAGCCACTGGCACCAGAAATAGTGAGCCACAGGCACCAGCACCTCTGGCAGCGGTGCCACAGCCACCGGAAGTAAGCCACAGGCCACAGTGAGATCTCGTCCCTGCTGCCAATGTGCCTGGGAAGCTATGTTGATGTTGTTACCGTGTGATTATAGCATTGAAATTCGCATGTGCAGTGAATGGGATGGTTGATTGTGGGTGGATTGTTGTCGGCTGTGCAATTGTGAGTGTGGATTGTTGAGTGGTATTTCCAGAGCGAGTAGTTTTTTTTTTTTTTTTGGAGAATAATCAGATGTTGCCCTGCTACGCAGGTTGTTTTTTTTTTTTTATATGTCTGGATTCAAGATGGTCCATTGAAGAAGCGCAGTTGGAAGCACGTGTGGAAACCGTGGTGAAGAGAGCTGAAGAGGATCATCTCGTCAGAAACACAACTATCTCACCCCTGGGTCTACATTTCAAGCTACAGATAAGCAGATATCTCATCACACTTTGAAAATAAAAACATACTACCCGGGTAGATGAACATTGGGGTTTTCGTTTTATTTTATTTTGGATTTTTTGACAGAGCTCTGAGGTCATTTTTTATTTTATATATTCTTTTTTTTTTTTTTGACAGCTTTGATTTGATAATAAAGAGGACATTAAAAAACCAGGAAAAAAGGGTTTATGTTCAATTTAACATGGTGTTAAATAAATACCAACTGTTGAAGTGAAAGTTAAAGAATCGGTACTCTTATTTATCTACTCCTCCTTGAAAAGTTCCTTGAAAATAAGGGTGTTTTGTTACTTTAACATTACATACTGAGCGTGCACCTTACAATTGTAATAAATAGTATATTTTTTTCAAATTGTATTCTATTATTTTTGTGTCCATTATGTTAACAAAGTAAGACAAAGTGTAAAAGAATGATCAGATCATATCGGTGAAACAGTGCTGAAAAATACACAAATATTGGTATGATAAGCATTTTTTCATGTGTGATGTAAAGGCAAATCAGTATATTTAAAGACAGCCAAAATAGGCTCAGACCCTTAAGGGGAAGACCCTTACCACTATCTTTCATTACGAACCACTAGGTCACTGAGGTACAATCCACTCTTGCAATGACATGTTCTTTAAATAAATAAGTGTACATATACAAAAACAGTAACAATGAAGTTCATACAGTTTATTGCAGTTAGTTACAGGTTTCAGAAAGGTCATTTTGGCTTTTTGTGGGATGGTCTGGTCTGGGGTCTGGTCCGTCTCTCGTCCTGGGGGTCTCCTCTGATGTCGTCTACACCCACATCTAGAAACATCGAAATAGAATCATGTGTGGATGTAGAAGAGTGATTTCACGATGTGCTTTTGTAAATGTGGGTCCTGAGGAGACAGGAAGTGGATTTGTACTGACCTCTGGATCTACTGGATCTGACGGAAAATGAGCACAGATGGATGAATGGCTCCATCAGACAGGTCTCCTCCTTCACAGAGGATCTGCGTCACTGTTGTCTTTCCTGAAACAGTCAAAATAAGACCAAGACAAATGTATATCTGAGGTGGACATTTGTCATCAGAAAAGCAGAAAAATGCATCTTGAGATCAACACACTGACTTACATTTAGAGATGATGTCTTTCTGCTATTACTGATCCAAAGTCCATTTTGTCTCCTCACATGACTCTACATTTCTTCGTTCTGCTGCTGGAAAGAAAAAGAACAAGACAGTTGTTGATTAAATCCCTTTGCACCTGGGCTTTGACAATATTAACAAATATTAAAACCAATTAAACACATGACCTGGACCCGTTGTGGGTCCCGAGCCCTATTGCCATGTCCTCACTAGACATGACACCTGGGACCGGTCTGCATCTGGACTGTTCCTCTTCTGCTGGTCTGTCTCTCCTGGTCTGCAACAAAAAACATGAACAAAATAAACAAATGACCCAAAAAGAGAGAAAATTATCAACAAAAATATGCAATGATGAGCAAGATACTCAATAAAATGAACCACAATTTCCAAATGAACCAATTTAATGTGTCACCTGACTGATGATGTCACACAGCTTTTACCTGGTCTGTCCTGGGTCATCTAATGGTCCGTCCTGGGTCATCTGATGGTCTGCCCTGGGTCGTCTGATCGTCCGTCCTGGGTCATCTGATGGTCTGGCCTGGGTCGTCTGATCGTCCGTCCTGGGTCATCTGATGGTCCGTCCTGGGAAAACATTCTACATATCTACAAATATCAGGGTTAAAAGTGATTGTGATGAACAACAACAGAACCTAAACAAGAACAACAAGAACAGAAATAAGGAAAAATGAGGAAACACGACTCAGGGGTCTGTGTCTCCATGATGATGAGGCAGAGGGCAACAAATCATCACCACCCTCAACAATCTGCAGAGCACAGAACAGAATCTGTGCCAACATCTCTCCCTCCTGGTGGGCACGGAGCTGCTGCTCTGCTCCTGTAGGTCAGATGGCAGCTGGGGGCCAGAGGTGGAGGACAGAGGACTGCTGCTCTGCTCCCGTAGGTCAGATGGCACCTGGGGGCCGGAGGTGGAGGGCATGCGTCGGCACCCATGTTTCTGCCTCCTGGAGAGCAGGAATCGGCCACTCATCTCCTGACCGACAGGGGACACCTGGGGGCCAGAGGTGAAGGGCAGGGGACTGCCACTCCTCTCCTGAGCGTCCAGGGACACCTGGGGGCTGGAGGCGGAGGACATGAGTCTTCACCTACATTTCTGTCTCCAGGAGAGCAGTAGTCGGCCACACATCTCCTGACCATCTGGGGGCACCTGGGGGCCGGAGGTGGAGGACATGCATCTTCACATGCGTTTCTGCCTCCTGGAGAGCAGGACTCTGCCACTCATCTCCTGTCTGTCAGGGGGCACCTGGGGGCCGGAGGTGGGGAGCAGGGGAGTGCTGCTCTCCTCCTGATCGTCAGCTAGCACTTGGGGGCCGGAGGTGGAGGACAGGCGACTGCTGCTCTGCTCCTGAACATCAGCTGGCACCTAGGGGCCAGAGGTGGAGGACAGGGGCCACCACTCCACTCCTTATTGTCAGCTGATACCTCGGTGTCAAAGGTGGATGGCCACTCCACACCCCACTCCTGGGGTGGCACCCAGGTGCCAAAGTCCGAGGGTAGGGGACTGTCGCCCCACTCCACACCCCACTCCTGGGGCAGCACCCAGGTGCCGAAGTCGGAGGGTAGGGGACTGTCACCCCACTCCTTAGTTTCAGCTGGCACCTGGGTGTACGAAGTAGAGGGCAGGGGGATGTCACTACTCTCCTGTATGTCATGGGGCACCTGGTGGCCGGAGGTGGAGGACATGCGTTTATGCCTGTCTTTGTGCCTCCTGGAGGGCAGGGCACTGTTGCACCACTCCACGTCTGACTTCACGCCCCACTCCTGGGGCGGCACCCAGGTGCCAAAGTCGGAGGGTAGAGGACTGTCACCCCACTCCTGAGTTTCAGCTGGCACCTGGGTGCCTGAAGTGGAGGGCAGGGGGATGTCACTACTCTGCTGTACGTCATGGGGCACCTGGTGGCTGGAGGTGGAGGACATGCGTCTACGCCTGCCTTTGTGCCTCCTGGAGGGCAGGGCACTGTCACACCACTCCACGCCTACCTCCACGCCCCACTCCTGGGGCGGCACCCAGGTGCCAAAGGTGAAGGGCGGGGGACTGTCGGCCCACTCCTCAGGGGGCACCTGGGGGCTCGAAGTGGTGGGCAGGGGGACGTCACTCCTCTCCTGTCCATCGGGGGGCACCTGGGGGCCCGAAGAGGAGGGCAGGGGGTGGTCGTTCCTCTCCTGAGCGTTAGGGGGCACCTGGAGGCTGAAGAGGAGGGACATCAATCTGCACCTCTGTTTCTGCCCCCTGGAGAGTGGAAGACTGTCACCCATCTCCTCATCATCAGAATGCATCTGGAGGCCGGGGGTGTAGGGCAGGGGGCTGCTACTCCGCTCTGGGGACTCCTGGAAGGGTGGCATGCGGATGAGCAAATGGGGGGTCTTCTTTTGCTGTAAAGTAAGCAGAAAATAAAGTAAGCATTAAGAGAGAAATGATTTTCAGTTCAAGGTAGATAAAGTTAGTCTGTATTCATTAAATCTAGATAAAAAAATAATAATAATAACAACTAGGATTCTTACAGTGGAGTTGGAGGGTTAAGCAGTATCCAGTGGTGGAGAATCCCAGCTCCATAAAGTAAAAGTCCTTCCATGTATTTATTCCAACCATTCATTGAACCAGCCCATTTTGATGAGCACAACTCCTCTTCCAGGCAGATGGATAATTAGTGGAATCACCAGTGTTATGTGAACAGGTAGGACCAATACATGGCAGGACTTTTACTTCATGGAGCTGGGATTCTCCACCACTGGCAGGATCTAACTGTTTCATTAGAGATCTTCTTAGGTTTTTAAGCAAATGTGACTTTGGTTTTGTCTTAGTTTTAGGACAACTAACACCAAACATTTGTTATGATATAATTATCCATGTACACCATATTTAGCAATTAAATAACTTTACAGCAAAACATGTTTAATAAAATATTTGAATTATTTCAGTAACGCATAGTGGATAGTTCTTTTTTTTTTTTTTTTGCTAGATATTAGGTCTGTACAGGTACACAAAATTTTTGGTTCGGTATGTTTTTGGTTTTGAAAGCCACGGTTCGTTTTTTTTTTTTGGTTCGGTATGGGAAGAAAGTAAACCCCTCAAAATGTCTTTAATGCATTTATTATGAATTTTTGAACGTTTTTTCCCCCAATTTTTTGGAGACAATAGAATATAGAAAAGCAGGAATAATATAATTCTGCTGCTATAAATCAAATAGAAAATAAAATAAATTATTAATATGACTAAATGTATTTTAAACATTAGAATTGCACTTTTCCCTGACAAGTAGTTTTGAAACAAACAACAAAAATTGCATTGCAGTTCTGTCAGTTCACATTCTGCATTAAAAAAAAAAAAAATCCACCTGAAGTGCAACATTAACAAGAGGACAAACTGGCATTCTGTTTAAACAAACTGAAGAGCAACATTGACAACAAAATGAACCTAATTATTTGTTTTAGGACAGCCAACAAACTGTTTAGGCCACTATGAGTACTTGTGTGTGTGTGTGTGCAGGTTGTGATTTGTCAAAAACACAGGAGGGGGGGTTGTTTTTTTGTTTTTTTTGTCAGAGCAGGGGCACAGTTATATAGCTGGGAGTGTACTCCATAACTAACGTAACTAACGCTGGTGTGAAACGAAAGTGAAACTAAATACTTTCAATGTCCAACTCCCGAGTTCTATTCCTCTATTATAGGGGTGTCAAACTCCTTTTAGTTCACGGGCCACTTTCAGCCAAATTTGATCTCAAGTGGGCCGGACCCATAAAATAATAACAGTAAAAAAAAAAGTAAAATTATATTATGATCAGGTTTACGTCTACAAAGTTCCTGTAAAAATCTGAATAACATGAACAACTTGAATTGTCTTAAAAAAAAGAAAGTGCTATTTTAACAATATTCTGCCTCGGTTTATCAGTTTATCATTTACACATGTGCATTACAATCACACAAAACAATTAGTAACAGGCAGAATATTGGTAAAATTGGATTTATTTTTCTTAAGACATTTCCATTTGTTCAAATTTGTTCAGGTTATTCCCATTTTTTTTGTAAAAGTATAGTTTGGTAATTTAAACATTTTCAGGTAATTTTACTGTTTTTTTTTTTTTTAAAAACCAAGAGAAAATTTGGGGTTTTCATTATTTATAAGTTATTATGATAATAATTTACTGGTCTGACCCACTTGAAATCTAATTGGACTGTATGTGTCTATATGTGGAACCTGAATTAAAATGATTTTGACACCATCGATTGTTAATATCTTCAGTGTAATTTTTGCATGTCACAAATTTCATCCTGCGGGCCGGATTTGGCCCCCGGGCCATATGTTTGACACCTGCGCTCTATTAGACAGCATGTGTGTGAGAGAGACACAGACAGAGCTGGTGTAAGTGTTTTAGAAGTACCGTAGTTCATAGGGCCAAGCAACGTTCGTCTTAATAACGTCTCTTTCCCTGTTGTTGTCCTTCACCTGAACCCGTAGTGATCCAAAACAGGACTGTAATAACGGTGGAGGGTCTTCTGTCTCTTCCTTCCAGATTCACATCATTTATTTATTTATTTACCTTATATCAGCTGCTATTTCGTATAGAGGGAATGCACATACGTCACTTCCCCCTTGGGCCACACCCCTCTAAGTCAGACTGAGTGGCAAAAACAAACTGGCTCAACATGGTGGAGCATAGCAGCAACTACAGCGAGACTGGGAAAAATGTGGAATATAACATGAAATTAAAGACAGTTGGACTGGACATGGATCCATACAACTACCAAACAACAAGTGGTCTATGAACATTGATATGTGGACAGAAATCACGTATCCTGACATTTATATGAACCTGATTTCAACGCCGGGAAAATCCACAATGCAAAGGCTGAAAGCATACAAAAGCCAAAGAGTTGTTGACATCCTCGTCATTGTTAATTAGAGGATTACAGCTGGTGAGTGCTTTCAATTCAACATACTATTGTTTTTGAGGTTTTCTGTCAGTGCAGACGTATTTTCTTGGCGGTGATTGCCAAGGTAAAGGCCCAGCAGTAGTGCTCACAGTTCACTACTGATTTACTGGAGTTGAACCCTTAGTATTGACCCAAGTGAGTGGATGATCTACTGGTACTGTGGAGATTTAAGTAGAGTTAACATCAAATACTTGATACAACACAGCTACAACAGCTTTGTGCCAGAGTACCCCCTTATTTGGAAAACTAGGTTAGCCTCAGTTTAGGCTAGTTTACAAATCATGTAGAGCACAAGGTTCAGAATCACACAACTGAAGACAAAAACGTTTCAGTTATGAAACATATAACTAAATGACAGATGCTAACATTAAGAGCTTTACTAAGAAGTAACGTTAGCCAAAATAATATGTAATTTAAGGTATGATTTTACACAAGAATACAGCATAAATTAACGTTAGCTGACACAAATCCAGGTTTCGTTGCCTGGATTCCAATTATTTCTACGAATTGCAGCGATCCATCTGCTTCTTCTGTCTTTGGCTTTAGGTCGCCGCTAAAACGATAGCTCCGAGTGCTTTTTAAACCTGTTTGTGCAATCAATGGCACAACAGCTCTTCCCCATTTTTTAGATTGTTCTAAAGTTTTCACAGTATTCAAGCCAAAGCCGCAACTCATCTCCCTCTTTCTGCCACTCAGTGGACGGAACCGCGGTGACTTCCACTAGCGGTGACGTCACGCGCATACCCTCTATTTCGAGTCAATGTGCCCTTTCAAAACCTGCAGCTGTTTTTTATTGGAATAATATTTACTATGACATAGACTGGAAAAACACTTGGATCTTGTCAAAGAAATTTATTATTACTAATAAGGCACGAGAAGTTACTTTTAAATTGATCCATAGATGTTATCTGGTGAAGACCAATATGATTAAATATAAAAGAAATATTGATACTTTTTGTTCTTTTTGCAGCAACACAGAAGAAACAATATGTCATTTATTTTGAGATCGCACCTACACACATATATTTTGGATTGATTTAAATAATGTCATAAACACAAAAATTGACTCTTTGTGTAAATTGAACTTTCAACACATTTTATTTGGCCTATCACACACTGATAAAATAACTCCAGAAAAAAAGATATATTATCGATCTTTTGATTATTTTTGCCAAATTTCACATTCATTGCTCCAAATTTGCACATCAACGTCCAGACATCGCTGTTTTCAAAGCCCTTTTTTTCCAATTACGTAAACAATTTGAGAAACAGTATAAATTTTAAAGCAATTAAAACAAAAAAATATGTCAAATGTATGATATTATTCAATTTGTATAATTTCTATTTATTCCTCGAGCACTTTTTTATTTTTATTACATATTTTTATTTATTTATTTTATTATTTTTATTTATTTGTTTGTTTTTCTTTCCTAATGTTTTTACTTACATGTATTTCTCTATATAATGTAAAAGATTTTGTGAATTATGGAACTTTTTACCCTTGTTGTTGTATACTATTATGAATATTTACTGTTCAACGTTAATTGTTCAAAAAAAAAACAGTGTGCCCTTTCAATATGTCCGTGTGGAACTTGCGCGGATTTAAAGTTCCGCATCGAACGACGTCTTTCACTCCTTTTTCTTTTTCCTCAACATACTGTGCCGTTTCTATACCGCTGTGTACCGTTCCAGGCCTACTAGATATCCATTCATCCATTTTCTGAACTGCTTAGTCATAGTGAGGTACTTGTGAGGAGCTTTTCCCGGCTACCGGTGGTCAAAGGCGGATACAACCCGGACCAGTCACCATGCACAAACACCTGTTCACACTAACGGCCGATTCACATATGCGGCGTTTCCACTTCATAGAACCGGCTGGACTCGGATACCAGGTACTATTCTTTCATGACAGGATACTACCGACTTTAGAGTAACTGGGTGTCAAAATGGTGTGGCGCAATGAAATGGTATCGTTTGAAATTTTATGCTAACATTAATTAGCCTACCTTTATATTTTAGCCTTAGCCAGTAGCTATACTCTAGTTGCTGATTTAATGAATATTTATTAAAATTCTTACCTTTCCCATAGTATAAATGTCTGGGTTGAGTCCTCCTAAGCTGGTCTTCAGATCTTCTGTTCTTCTTCAATGATTTTCGCTGTCAATATTAGCTGTTTGGCTTCACAGTTGAAAAAAAAGCAGCGTTCCTCTCTTTAGATAAGATTGAAATGCGACCGTTGAAAGGCCGTCCAGGTTGTATATATTCTATAGTAACCTGGTAACAGTAGAATTCCAATGTTATATTTTACTGGTGTCCATGATTTTCAAGGTTGTTTATCTACGTCATCTATATCATCTGTGTTATAATACTGGAAAAGCACTGATGAAACTTTAAACCATTTGTTTTTTGAATGTAATATCACAAAGCAATTTTGGTCTAACCTTTGTTCTCATATCTTCACCCAAGTTAACGTGTCATACTGTTTTTCTCTGAAAGATGTTATATGTTATTATGAAAATAAGGACAAATGTCTCCAATATTTAGTTAATTTTTTTATTTTATTGGGTAAATATTTTATTCATAAACAAAAATTTTCAGCTTCCAAACCAACCTTTCCTCATTTTTTAACTGAATTTAATTCACTTCACAAATCATTAACCTTTGTTAATAATTAAAAAAATAAGACATTCCTTGATAGTTATGATAAGTAATTTAATGTTTCCTCTGACAGTTGATGAAATTTTAGGTGAGAAATTATTTATGTATGTAGGTAGGTATGTATTTATTTATTTATTTTTTGTATATGAATTATTGAAAATGTATTTCATGCATATATTGATTTTATGGTTGTTTTTTGTTTTTATATATGTATTATCTTGTATGTATTGTGTTATATGCTAAATGTTTGACAAAGTTTGTATAATGATATTTACATAAAGTTTAAAAAAAAAAAAAAAAAATACTGGAAAAGCTCAGGCCGTCTGTGTGGATGGAAGCGTGTTGCATTCACATGAAAAAATAAAAATCGGCTCTGTTTTTCTTTTTTTTTTTTCTTTTTTTTATAATTCAAGTTTTTATTAGAGTTGTCACTTGAATGTAAACACAAATCATTTATTCAGGATTAATACGGGTTTATCTGAGGACAGAGTTCTGGTTCTGGTCATGAGTACCAAACCATGATCACTGGATCATACAGATTACTGATCAGAACCTGATCACTAAGATCACTGGATCATAAACCTGATCTGGCAGATCACTGGATCTTATTTAACCCTTTCATGCACAGTGGTCACTCCAGTGGACAGTTCTTCTCCAGCTGTTCTCTTGTATATTCATGTATTTTATTGTGTTAGTTCCATATCAGCCAACACAGTGGACACTTGAATGCATCAGACCATTACTGTAACTTTTCTGTTCTAGATAAACTTGATCTGCAGGAACATGTTTGCGAGTAAATCAGTTCCTTGTTATTATTATGAGAGTGTAATTAACAGGTTTTTTTAAACAAAGTTTTTTTGTGAATATTATCTCCATAAAGTGAGTAATAACTTATATTAGTGTGTTAAAATGTGACAAAACATCAAATTAGCAGCATTTTAAAATATTTAAGTGATAGTTTTCACACAGTATATCAGTAAATATGTTTCTTTGCTTCAAAAATTAAACACATGGTGTCCAGCTGAGTGGATATTTTTGCAATTCCATGAAAAATAGGTTCAAAAAATTCAATCGCATTGTTTTTTTCATGCCTTAAGAGGAATAAAAACACTAACAAAAAAAAAAAATCTTGATTCATGCATGAAAGGGTTAAGTATTTTCCAGAGGTGGTGGGGGCTCTAGGGTGGGGTTTGATGGCAGTATGTGAGGAAGCACACGGATTGGCTGCTGTTCTTCATGGTTCATGTTTTGTTTAAGTGAACAGTATGTAACATGTATTGCTTGTGTTTGTGCTTAGACTCCACCTCTTTTTTACTCAAAAGAGAGACCAGCCACACTTGAGCATGCGACCGTTTAAATGCCGTCCAGGTTATATACAGTCCATAGTAACCTGGTAGCAGTAGAATTCCAATGTTATGTTTTACTGGTGTCCATGTTTTTCAGGGTTGTTTATCTACGTCATCATCTATATCATCTGTGTTATAATACTGGAAAAGCTCAGGCCGTCTGTGTGGACGGAAGTGTGTTGCATTCTCATGAAAAAAATAAAAATCGGCTCTGTTTTTCTTTTTTTTTTTAATAATTCAAGTTTTTATTAGAGTTTTCACGTGGATCATGACATTCATACAATGTTGCTTAATGTTAACATTGAGGGCTTCTGTACATACATGAAAAGTATCAAAAAGAAATGCTACAAAGCGTGAAAGGTCTCAAGAAGATAGATAGATAATTAATTAATTAATTAAATAAATACATGAGGAAAGTAGTTCAGCTGTCATCCTGCTGACTGTCAGTCATAGTTATGTAAGACCAGAGTGGCTCCCAAACTGGTGCTAAGTTCCATCCCTATTGTTAACTTTATGAAGCATACATTCATATGAAGCAGTCCTTACCATCCTGTTGACCCATTCTTTAAACTGTGGGGCTTTAGGTGTTTTTTAAGAATAATCCTGACTGCTACTGAAACCCCAACCATGATAACAGAATATTTTTCGTTTGATATGTTAGGCTCTGTTTTTTTGAATTAACGAGATAATTATTTTGTCAAAACAGAGCCAAATTAAAAGTTTTTCATAAAGCTGTTTCTTGTAATTACGAGATAATTATCTCATTAATTCAGCAGCAAAATAATCCATCACCTCTTCCAAATATGAGCAGTGTTGTTGACAGTAAATGTAGGAAATTCTGTTTTCATATTAAAAAATGTTACACCTCACAGAACAAACACACTATGATCATACAAACTATGAAAATATAAAAATCAGCTCTGTTTTTCTGAATTAATGAAAGAATTATCTCATAATTACAAGAAACTGTTTTATGGAAAAAATAAAAAATCGGCTCTGTTTTTACAAGATTATTATCTTGTTAATTCAGAAAAACAGCCAATTTTTATTTTTCCATGTGAATGCAATACCCTTCCCTGTGTATGCGTGTGTGTGTGTGTGTGTATCTCCACAGTTGTGAGTTTTTAACTGGCCAGTTTGGTACCTACACTTGTCGAATAGTCCCATCTCCACATTAAATTTCTCAGCAAGTTGATAGGATCAATATTTTGGGAGCTATTCTTCAGAAACATGTCTACAGGTGTAAAAATAAAGAAAATGTCTTATGACTTTTGGCTGAAAGTCATGTGATGAGCAAAAATGATAAAACTGTCTCCAAGCTCTTGATGTATGTATGAAAGACATATATGTTAACTTCCTATTAGATCTCATTTCCTGATGTTTATTTCACCATTAGCAATATAGAGTCAAAAGCAACTGAACAGAAATGTTAAGAAAGATATACCTAAGGAGTGGGGATGAGTATAAATATTTGTATTTCTTCCCACTCCTTTTTGAGCTAATATGTGTAGAGTAGTATATGTTTTGTATGCACATGTGTAGATGTATATATGTCTGTGTATCTACTCTCATTTGTAAATATGCATAATTTAATTTGCTTGTGATTTTTTTTTTAACATACTGGAAATTAATGATCAATCAATCAATTAATCAAACCGCCACCTATCAGCCAGTGTCAGCAAATGCATGCATTATAGGCCACGTATGATTTTTTAAAATTCTCCAAAATATGTTCTTATCATAGTATAGCATTTAATATGATTAAAATATAAATGAAACTCGTGCCAGTGGATTTTTGTATTGCCAGAAATGCAACCGCTTGAAAAATTGTTGGCGTCATCAAATTTAAAATTATCTTATTTTTATTGTAACACGGTATATTTTCTTGGGTTAAACATTTGATATGTTTTTTTTTATGACCTGTTGTGTTTAAAATATGGGTTTTATTTTAATTTTACAAAGCGTGCCTACTTAAAAAAAGAAAAAAATTGAGGTTATGAAAAAAATGACTGAAAAAACATTCTCAGTGTGGTGCACCCCTGGTACTTTCCACAAAATCAATCAATAAATAAAATACTGTACTTAAGTCTTGACTCATCAGGAAGATGTCTCCCCCTTTGTCTGACAGCGTACATGCAGAAAGCAATTCATTTGTAGCATTTTTCAGAGTAGTTCTCACACATACACACAAACACGTACAGTATGTCAGTCCATTACAGTTCATAAGTAGAACTCATCAAGTTGACCCAACCAACAATACAAAACAATGTAGTCTGATACAAATAACTTCAGAATACACCACCAACAGAATTTAGCAATTTAATAGCAACATGTAATTGATTTGTGTACATGTGACCAATTAAAGGTAACATGACAGATTCAGGTTTTCATTTATATCAAGAGGCTTCACTGTGTATATGTGTGTAAGCTGCATATAAGTGTAACTCCACCTCTAGAAGGGGATGAAACTCTTCAAATACCAGAACCTTAGATCCAGCAGAGCCATGCATAGACTGGCCAAAGTGTTCAGACAGAACATATTGCATGTTTTTAGCACATATTACAGTCTGATGTTCATAGATGTGACTCTGGAGAACTCTGTTGGTTTAACAAGTCACAAGGGATTTCATCATATTCTGTATATGTTGAGGCCCAAAACAGAATCTGGCCCGATTCAGAATTGGGCCGGCCCAGAATGGAATTCTATTCTAGGCCGGCCTAGAATGGAATCCTGCTGCTATAATGTTATTTTTATACCATGTTTAATGCAAATGATCTAAATTATTACAAAAATCAATACATGGAATTTGCAAATATGTGAAAAAAAAAATGAAACAAACAACATTTTAATTGTAAACTATAATACACTTTATTTGCAGATAGAACCTAGTGGTACTCCCCACCAATATATGGTACAGTGAAATCGACTGAAATTGACAATAGTTACTCAAGGTATGTAAGACTGAAAATGTAAAATTATGACAAATTATGGAATTATGGATCATTTGCATTAAACATGGTATAAAAATAACATTATAGCAGCAGGATTCCATTCTAGGCCGGCCTAGAATAGAATTCCATTCTGGGCCGGTCCGATTCTGAATCAGGCCAGATTCCGTTTTGGGCCTCCACATATACAACGTGTGTGCAGCTTTTCTCAAGGATTTTTAAGCATCTTCTAAATAGAATTATGTCATCATAACGTCATCATCACGATTTATGCATTTTATACATACACTTATATATAAACTGTATAATTTTTACTGTAATATACTATAGTTTTATAGATAAATAGATGTTTTTTGAAAAGTGTGTAAGAATGGTGGAATGTGAAGCATTACAGTAAAGTTTTGAGTTGTGTGTCCTTCTATATAATATATATTTAGTATTTTTACATTTGGGGAAATGGAGGCCAAACTCAAAATGAGGGTGAAAATCATTTCTCTTTTGATGATTTTTTTCTCACCCTGATGAGTCCATTACTCTAGAACAGGGGTGTCAAACTCATTTTAGTTCAGGGGCCATATTCAGCTAAATTTGATCTGCAGTGGGCTGGACCAGAAAAATAATAACATAATAACCTATAAATAATGACAACTCCAAATTTTTGTCTTTGTTTTAGTGTAAAAAACCCATTAAATTATGAAAATACTTACTTTTATAAACTATCCAAAAAAAAAAGAAAGAAAAACCTGAAAAAACTGACATTTAAATTAAAAAACATAAGAAAATTTAGTGCAATTTTAACAATATTATTCCTCAACTTGTCATTTCTACATGTGCATTGTGGTTCAGATCTACAAAGACACTAAACACTGAGGAACAGGCAGAAAAATAGTTAAAATTGAGCTTCATTTTCTTTAGACATTTCAGGTTGTTCATATTTGTTCAGGTTATTCATATTTTAGTGTTACAGGATAGTTTGTAAATGTAAATATTTTCATAATTTAATGTTATTTTTTTGCACTAAAAGAAAAAAAATTAAGTTGTTAATTCTAGATTTTTTTGGCTTAATTCAAATTTTTTTTTACTTAATTGAAGATTGTTTTTTGCCTAATTCAATAATTTTTTTTTTAACTTAATTGAAGATTTTTTTGGCTTATTTCAAGATTTTTTTTACTTAAATGAAGAATTTTTTTTTGGCTTAATTCAAGATTTTTTTTTTACTTCAAGATTTTTTTGGCTAAATTCAAGATTTTTTGCTAATTTGAGATTTTTTTTTTTTTTTAGCTTAATTGAAGATTTTTTTTTTTTTTACTTAATTGAAGATTTTTTTTTTTGCCTAATTCAAGATTTTTTTTTTTTTTTTAAACTTAATTGAAGATTTTTTTTGGCTTATTTCAAGATTTTTCTTACTTAAATGAATTTTTTTTGGCTTAATTCAAGATTTTTTTTTGTACTTAATTGAAGATTTTTTTTGGCTAAATTCAAGATTTTTTGCTAATTTGAGATTTTTTTTACTTAATTGAAGATTTTTTTTTGCCTAATTCAAGATTTTATTTTTTTTTTAACTTATTGAATATTTTTTTTTGGCTTATTTCAAGATTTTTTTTACTTAAATGAAGAATTTTTTTTTGGCTTAATTCAAGATTTTTTTTTTTTACTTAATTCAAGATTTTTTTGGCTAAATTCAAGATTTTTTGCTAATTTGAGATTTTTTTTAGCTTAATTGAAGATTTTTTTTACTTAATTGAAGATTATTTTTTTTTGGCTTAATTCAAGATTTTTTTTCCTTAATTCAAGCTAAATTTTTGTTTTGCTTAATTCAGTTCAAGACTATGGAATTTTTGCACTTGGTAAAAACATCCCAGGGGCCGAAGTGGACCCTCTGGTAGGCTGCGTTTGGCCCCCGGGCCGCATGTTTGACACCCCGCTCTAGAACAGAATCAGTTATGGTTATATTTCTATTTATCACAGCAGTAATTATCCAGTAGGATGGTTACTTTCATCCAGGTGGAGACTTTAGTAAACATCATGTCCACTATACATATGTACATAAATGTATAGTAAACAAACACACACCATATACCTATTAGTTTTTAATGTAGTTTAGTTTGAGATAACTGCTGATAAATCTCAGTAATAATGAATAAATAGAGGTTAAAGACAGGTAAGATTATATACCACAGTGGTGTGTAGTTTTGTTGATAATTGCTTTTTTTTTCTGATCACTTGTTCCTAATTTTTTTATAGCAGACCAGAGGAGAGAGATCACAGGAATAGGACCAGTCCAGATGCAGACCAACCACAGATCAGGACCTGATGGCATGGACGAGGACCCACACAAGTATGCGTCACATCTTCTGCATCTCGAATGTCCACCACAGTTGTACATTTGTGTTGTTGTGTGTCAGTGGGTGTCACAGTGGATAACCTGGGTCTTATTTTGACTTTGTCTCAGGAAACCAGTAGATCCAGACGTAGGGACAAATCCACTTCCTGTCTCCTCAGGACCCACATTTACAAAATCACATCATGAAATCACTCTCTTACATCCAAACAATTTTTGTTCATTTAAAAACAAACAAACAAACAAACAAAAAAAAAAAAACGCAGTCCAAAGTAGAGGACATTTTATTAAAGAAATAAGACATAAAAATGTGTCTGAAAAACTGTTGCATCATGCTGTTTCCAATCAAAGCAATTATTTAATGTTAAAAAGCCAAAACTTAGACTTTGATGGGTCTCAAGAGGAAATAACTGAGCTTTGAACTTTGCCGGTGTTGGTTTGTCTGTCTGTTTGTCTGTCCGTGTGCAAGGTAACTCAAAAAGTTATGGACGGATTTGGATGAAAATTTCAGCAAATGTTGAATAAACATAGACGACTGCGGACACAAAGAACTAGAAAAGAAGGCTGTCCTGTGAACTAAAAATACATCTGGATGTAGAAGGACATCCTAGCATTTTGAATGGATTGTATTTGACAAAAAGAGCAAGAACAACAAGAGTAAGACGAGACGATTATTAAATAATACAGATGGAAATGATACAGAAGCACAGAGCACTTCAATAAACTCCAAATAAATTACACCACTTATACTTTGATTCGAGGGATTTTTTTTCCTAATTTGGCACAAAAATGAACTTGGACTTGGCTGTGACCTCGTGGAACACATTTTGAGCCGTAACTGCATGTAATTGAAAGAACTTCTTGTATAGATAATGACTGAAGACTAGCAGACATATCTGAAAGAATTTATAGTTCTTTCTCACATTCAATATTGTATTTGTGTCCTTGTGTTTCCTTTGTTCACTGCTGTCATTGTGTTTTGTCAATACACTGTCTTCTGTTGTGATTTGTCAATTTAGTACAGTCTACTTTGATCTGAACAATTTCACGTTGACCTGCATTTGTGTCCCAGCTTTGTGATTTGCACACAAAGATCTATAAACACCGCTCCAAAGCACTTGTAATTGTTGTTTTTACTGTTTTGTTTTTTCATCTTATCATTCATTTTTTTCCAACTCATTTCAGTCATTTTTACATTGTTATAAAGGTGTAGATGGTGGTGAACACTGGTTTGAAATTGTATGGGCAAATATGCTCTGAGTATCTGAGGCGGTTTATTTTGCCTTACCTTCACACCTTCACATTTAAACCTAATAACATATTGTCCATTTTTGTGTTTGTACTGTTCTAGGAAATACAAACCAGGAAACAGAACAGAGCCATGAACCTGAGGAAACTACTGTCATTCTGCATTTAGAGACTTTGATCAAACCCCTCAACAGCAGAACCAGGTGTGTTTGAACTGGATTTGGCACTTCCACATTATGTTGTTCCCTTTGAGATCTTTGTGAGAATGTGCATTAGCAGGGGGTCTCTATGTTCTGTACAATTATCTACACTTTTATGAGAGACCACACCATCTCTCCACTCATCCTCAGATTCAACAGCCATTATTATTATTTTTTCATTATATTTTTAGTACTACTACTACTACTACTACTACTAATACCATCTTCATCATTAGGCATGTTAATAGACAGCTTTTGGGGGGGCAGGAGGGGGCATTTGTTCAAAACAAGGTTGAGAGTCACTGGATTAGATAGATAGATAGATAGATAGATAGATAGATAGATAGATAGATAGATAGATAGATAGATAGATAGATAGATAGATAGATAGATAGATAGATAGATAGATAGATAGATAGATAGATAGATAGATAGATAGATAGATAGATAGATAGATAGATAGAGGCTATTTTCCAACACTAAAACACTAGTTCTACCCCTATACTTAAAAAAAAAAAACTCAGGTAAAGTGGAGTTCCTCAGCTTTTCAGAGATTCTACATCGGTCATATTTGACTGTTTAGATGCTCTATAGTCAATGTGTTTAGACCCTGACATTGATTCTTCAGAATATCTTAATTTGAGCCAATGAATGGCTGTTACTTACTTGGGGAACGTTAACCAAGTCGAAAAGCACTGGGAGAGCACAGATACCCCCCCCACCCCCCCCCGGATGACCACCAAAACTGAATCATTTGTTCCTTGTGCCAGTATCAAAATTTCCTGAAATTTTCATCCAAATCCGTCCATAACTTTTTGAGTTATCTTGCAGACAGACAGACAAACAAACCAATGCCGGCAAAAACATAACCTCCTTGGCGGAGGTAATAATTCAGTCAAAACATCTACTTACTAAACTTATTGTTTATACCAGACCTGGGCAAAGTAAGGCCCACAGGCCACATGCGGCCCAATAGCTGACCCTGACCACTGAGGTCACTGGCAAATTAAAAGTCAATGCAAATATATGTCATGTTAATACAGGGGTTGGACAAAATAATGGAAACACCTTCACCTCAAGATGATAATGCCCCAATCCATACAGCTAGAATTGTTAAAGAATGGCATGAGGAACATTCTAATGAAGTTGAGCATCTCGTATGGCTGGCACAGTCCCCAGACCTCAACATTATTGAGCATTTATGGTCAGTTTTAGAGATTCAAGTAAGACGTCGATTTCCACCGCCATCGTCTCTAAAAGAGTTGGAGGGTATTCTAACTGAAGAATGGCTTAAAATTCCTTTGGAAACAATTCACAAGTTGTATGAATCAATACCTCGGAGAATTGAGGCTGTAATTGCCGCAAAAGGCGGACCTACACCATATTAAATTATATTTTGTTGATTTTTTAAGGTGTTTCCATTATTTTGTCCAACCCCTGTAGATGCAACCAATGCAACAGCACAGCTTTTATTTTGTAGGATCCACTAAATTAGTGTTTTTTCGCACATACTTTCCGTACTCAGCATAAAGCTTATGGTTATAATAAAGCTTATTGGTTTGTTGGTCAGTTTCAGCCCATTAAGATGTCAGCTAACAGCAAAAAAAGAAAGAAAGTTTGATTAAGAATGCAAAGATTTTAACAAGACATGGACTTCTAAGTATTTCTTCACTGAAGTCAGAAAAGGAACTGAGATATGCAAACAAACAAAGCTGCATTTATGGTTTTTAATGTAAAGTTAACATGGAGCTGGTTTTGCACATTTTCGGAAATGTTTTTGTGAATATTGATTAAATAGTTATATTCTGTGCTCCACATTTTCACTGTGTCATTATATTGTTTCATTTACTGTTTTTATCGAGATATACTGTATATTGAGCAGAGCTGCAAGTGCATTGATTCGGCCCTTAATAATTGTCAAAGATTCTCATGTGGCCCCATAAGAAAATTAATTGCCCACCCCTGGTTTACACCATAGGTGTCTAATATACGGCCCGTGGGCCAAAACCAGCCTGTTAAAGGGTCCAATCTGGTCCGTGGGATGAATTTGTGAAATGCAAAAATAACACTGAAGCTATTAAAAATCAAGGATGTCAGAATCATTTGAGTTCAGATTCCACATTCAGACAAATCTGATCTGAAGTGGGTAAAACCAGTAAAATCCTATCATAATAACCTAGAAATAATGACAACCTCAAATTTTTCTCTTTGTTTTAGTGTAAAAAAAAGTAAAATTACATGAAAATGTTTACATTTACAAACTGTCCTTTCACCAAAAAATATGAATAACCTAAACAAATATGAACAACCTGAAATCTCTTAAGAGAAGCAAGTGTAATTGGACCAATATTCTGCCTGTTTTTAAATGTTTTGTGTATTTATAGATCTACTCTGAGCTGTACGTTCTAATGCACATGAGTAAATGATAGGCATAATATTGTTAAAATTGCAATTATTTTTCTTAAGATATTTGAGGTTCTTCATGTTATTCTCACTTTTAAAGAAACATTGTAGATGTAAGCATTTTTATGATGTAATTTAACTTTTTTCACTGTTATTATTTGACTAGGTCATATTGGGCTGAATGGGGCCCCTGAACTAAAAGGAGTTTGACACCCCTGGTTTACACAGTATTATTTTCTTGTAAATTCATCTATTTTCAGACAAAGCAAAAGTAAAATATTGACGTATTGAAATGAAACAAATGAAATTCAGGTTCTGAATCAGATGATGTTTAATAACATATTTGATTAGAGCTATACCACTATACTAGAGAAAAACAAAATAAAATAGTACAGATCAGAAGCTGTTCTGTGTCTCAGGGTTGAACTAAAGCAGTAGTTTCTATTTTTTTTTTGCCCGAAACAACCCAAAACATGAAAATTTTATGCGGCATCTTGACCTAAATGTACAAAAATTCATGATGAATCATCCCAATGTTGACATTTTTACAAACTTTTCCACTTTTAAATCGATGTGCGAGTCTCTATTATATATTGTTTTTATCTTAATATGTCTTTGCATCAGTTTCATCATAATGGGACTTCTGTAGTCATATGTTTTACATCTTTTATTTCTTGTTACAATATTGTCATTTCTAAACTTCCAGAGAAACTTTCTATTTCAACTGAGGAAATCAATTACTATATCATATTGTTGTTATACATTTTAAAAAGCCAACCCCAGTTTGCAGGACTACAAATAATTTACCTTAACCCATAAAAACCCAAACAGCCACTGACGACCCAAACCATCTACTGATATAAACTATTTACTCCCTGTTGATCCACTAATACTATCAATACATGTAAATAATTGGTGTAAAATAGAGTTTGTCATCTTTTAATGATCATCAGATATGACCATTTGAACGTTCAGAGGCTCTGTAGTTACCGTGGAAACACCATTATCTTCTACAACATTGATTCACCAGTAAAACCCATGGAGTTGGATCAATGACAGTGGATGGAGACACTGGGTTTATGTTCAATTAATGAGAGATTTGATTGAAACAGTCACTGTTTCTTCAGTTTTCTTTGCTTTTGATATAATAACCCTCACCTTTACTCAAAGCTTTTATGAACATCTACATGATTAATTAATTAGATGTAGGATAATACCTTATTTTCACTGAAGAGGCTCCATAGTGAACGTGGAAACACCATCATCTTCTACAACATTGATTCACCAGTAAAACCCATGGAGATGGATCAATGACAGTGGATGGAGACACTTGGTTTATGTTCAGTTAATGAGACATTTTGTTGAAAAGATCACTTTTTCTTCACTCTTCTCCTTTTTGATATAATTACCCTCCAGTTTCCTCTGAGCTTTTATGAACATCTACATCACAGGTGTCAAACACGCGGCCCGGGGGCCAAAACCGGCCCGCCAAAGGTTCCAATCCGGCCCGTGGGATGAATTTGCAAAGTGCAAGTTAGGGAATCAAACTCAAAAATAACATCATAATAACCTATAAATAATGACAACACCATTTTTTTCTCTTTGATTTAGTGCAAAAAACATTAAATTATGAAAATGTTTACATTAACAAACTATGCTTTAACAATAAAATGTGAATAACCTGAAATGTCTGAAGTAAATTAAGTGCAATTTTAACAATATTCTGCCTGTTACTGAATGTTTTGTGCCTTTGTAGGTCGGATCTGTAATGCATATTTATAAATGATAAGTCGAGGCAGAATATTGATAAAATGTTAAGCACATTTCTAAACAAATTAAATTTTTTTCAGGTTATTTGCATCCTTCTTGTTTGGATAGTTTGTACATGTAAATATTGGCATAACTGAATGTTATTTTTTGCACTAAAACAATTTGGAGTCGTCATTATTTATTGGTTATCATGCTATTATTGTACTGGTCCTGCCCACTTCAGATTAAATTGGGCTAAATGTGGCCCCTGAAAGAAAATGAGTTTGACACCCTTGATCTACAGGGGTTGGACAAAATAATGGAAACACCTTCACCTCAAGATGATAATGCCCCAATCCATACAGAGAGAATTGTTAAAGAATGGCATGAGCAACATTCTAATGAAGTTGAGCATCTCGTATGGCCGGCACAGTCCCCAGACCTCAACATTATTGAGCATTTATGGTCAGTTTTAGAGATTCAAGTAAGACGTCGATTTCCACCGCCATCGTCTCTAAAAGAGTTGGAGGGTATTCTAACTGAAGAATGGCTTAAAATTCCTTTGGAAACAATTCACAAGTTGTATGAATCAATACCTCGGAGAATTGAGGCTGTAATTGCCGCAAAAGGCGGACCTACACCATATTAAATTATATTTTGTTGATTTTTTAAGGTGTTTCCATTATTTTGTCCAACCCCTGTACATGATCAGTGAATTAAATACAGGAAAATACATGATTTACACTGAAAGGAAATGGTGATCAATCACTTAAGAAAGTTTAAAAATAGAGAAAAATTTATTTGAGAACTGCCACAAAAATAGCGCTGGGTCTTTATTGGTTAATTAAACAACATTTTTGATCATCTCAGGTTATTTATGTATGGTATGATGGGTTTTCTTATGTATACACTTAAAACTGAGATATTACATTTCGAATGAAATACACAGAAGGACTGAGCATTTACTGAACCAGCTGTTAGATGTAGTAATAGTCAGAGATCCTATACTTGTTCACAACTTCTCAGGCATCCATCTGACACTGAGGAGCTTTGACCAAGTCCAGGAGCAGAGACAAACATACAAGTGCTCATCATTTACAGTAGAAAAATAAAACCACAACTGACAAATTTTCACATAACATGTAACTACACAGTTTGACTAATGAATTACATTTACTAAAGGTGTCCTACGCATAAGCCTGAATATAAAGTGTAATTCGCACCTGAGTTTAACAAAAGCAGCCTCGCCGTCTCCTTCCATGCACTGAAAAAACAGGTTCATGTTCAGGCTCAGACAGAGACAGAGAGTTAAAATGGACATGAAGAGGAACCAGAGACCTGATAATCTCAGGTCACTTCCTCGTGTGATTGTGAGGAAACAATGCACCTTGTCTGTGAGCGTTTTTGGAAAGAGGAAGCGTATCTATATTTCTCACACTATGTGGTCTTTATACAGTTGGGGATTTTTTTTTTTTTTTTTACTTTTAACCACCCACACAAAACCTTCTTTCTAACTTATCAAGTTAAACACGAATTCCCTGCAAAGGCAAGTGTAAAAATGTTTTTTTATTTATGCTCGTGACAAATTTCGTCAGTGTCAGACATGAATGAGGAAATCGGAATATGTCAGAAGTTTCACACAGGTGTTTTGTGTATTTTTGACTTGTATGGGGTGTTTTTTTTGTGAGAAATATAGCAACATGCATGGTAAAGAGGTGTCTCCTTAAAAAAAAAGTTGGACCTTTTAATCCCTTCTTGCAACTAAACATGTATAATCATACCCAAATACTAGTTCTAGTTTCACTTAAATGTGTTTTTTGATCACTGTGTGTGTCATTTCCTGATAAAAAAAAAAAGCAGCAGACACTGATTTATGAAGGAGGATATTTCACTGGAACGTGCAAGTGTAGGCCTGAAAATATCCAAATATTCATAACCAGTGATGGGAGGGGCCCCCTTTAGTTTATTTTATGGTGAACTGGTTGTTGTGAAAAGGACCAATCAAGCTAAATGTTCCAAAAACAGGGCTGAAATGAGGCACTGAATCTTAAAATGGAGTTTCTCTAACCATGCATGGTTGTAAATTGGAGAGGAATTCATATTTTAGCGCCTGTTTCTATTTTAAGATCCCTGAAAAACAACATTTTTAAAGCCAACACCTGAGATACATCTCTTCTGTAGCTGGTGGATTACTGTATTTACACTCTCTGCTTTTTTTTAATACTTAGATATCACAAGCACTGACTATGGTTCAGTCTTAATGTCAGTGAAGTTTTGACATATGGGTCTGATCAAGTGAAAGTGAACATCGGCATGAAAAAGTAAATTTGCTCACATCATTTATGAAGTGGGCACATTTTTTAACTAAAGATCTCTGTTTTATGGAACTGTTAACCTTTTTAAAATACCACTTGTAGAAAAAAGTTACAACCCATTTTATCGATTGTACTTTTTACACCATAGCCATACCTCAGACAAAAAAATATAGCTCGAATTTGATGCTAAAAAATAGATCTAAAAAATGAGAACATTTGTTCAGTCTGTTGATTATATAGATGATTGTTAAATTTCAAGTATTTGATTTTCATTATTTTGTGAATATTATTGATATTTATGAGTTTGAACATTTGTCCACGTGTTACCACAAAAATACCAATTTTTAATGTTTCCAGTTACTTATAATTCAGATATTTGAGTGAAACTTTCATAAAGTTATTATCTTTTGATATATTTTGGGTAATGCATACAATGGTAAAGAGTCGTCCACGTGTTACTATGGCAGCCTGTCCAAGTGTTACCACATTCTCATGTCAATAAAACAGAGACTTTTCAATATTTTAGTCCAAAATTTATTTTTGTAATGAATTTGATGAATTGTAAAGTGGCTAAAATTTGCTTAGAGGTCTTATTTCTGTCTTTGTGCATAAGAAATCAATATAAGTGAATCCCTAAAGGAACTTTCTGTTGGTAAATTCAAGTTATGCAAATTTACATGATTTCAGTTCTGTTGCAACATGTTGATGGTCATATGAACTATGTTTTCAGCTCAAAAATGTCCAATTTCATCACAATTAATGCTATATTTTCATGTCACAAATGGCCAAGTTATATTTGAACTGAATTTACCTGAAAAACAAATATTCTATTCTTTTAGATTCCCCAATTTTTCTTACAAGATTCTATCCTACATATCACATATTTTATTTTTACAGGTTCAATATGGAGTATGGTGCTGATCCATCCTGCTTATGTTACGCCAATACATACATTAAGAATGTCACACGTCACTTTTTAAATCAACAGTTTTCTAATAAGCATTTTTATAAGGAAGTAACAATTCTATATTGTTATTTACTCTTTAGTATGATGATAAACTATACAACAAATAATTCTGATCCTAGTTTTTGCACAGGGATCATTTGTGGAAACGGTGACATGGCTGCCGAGCATCAGTATGATGGGATCTGTAACAACCATGTCACATCCGTCCACTGACACATTTTGTGTTTTTGTGTCAGCTGTTATTGTTTTAGATCCACAATACTAACATTTATGAATAAGAGGAGAATTAGCAATAGTAAGTATATAAGTTTATTACTAATAAAGTACTGGTACTGACCAGATCATCATGGGTAATGTCACGTCCGTCCGTCACGTGCACGTGCTATTCAAAATCCAATATTTCAGAAAATATAGCTTCCACTGTCAAATAATATCAGTAGTCTGTGCACAAATGTATTAGCATTATTTCAACACAGTTCTATGCATTTATGACAACTTTTTTTTTTGGCAAAAATGGCCACTCATTTGACCCCCTAAGTAAATTTTAGCCAAGAGACTTTATGGACACCCTTTAAATCCTGTCCTGTTCAGTTGGAATGAAAACTTGAACTCTCCTCCCTCATGACAACTGATCACATGTTTCTACTGAAGGATTTTACTATGAGTCATTTTAGTTACAGCAAAAACACTAAAATGAGGATGTAGGGTACAGCATGCAATAGATGACAGACACCAGCCCAAATAACTCATGTCATATTATGTTACTGCCTACAGCTTCAGAACTTGTCTTTTCTTCCTCCTAGTCTTTAGCAATTAAAAACAACAACCACCAGAGGGCGATGTAAGACTAGAGACTTGAACATGATCAAACCATTCAGTTCATCATTCTGTGAACTTTATTTCTGTAAAGTCTGCTTTTACAAGGCTGTACAATAAATTAATTTTTTGATCAGTGAAACAGCAGTTATTTTACTCACATTTCTGGTTAGACCTGCACTATTGTAAGCAAATGTCAACTTGGCAACAAAACACAACTTGGAGTAGAATTACAGTAATTTAATAGGTTACAAATACGTGGACTGTGGTTTTAAAGGAATCAAAGAGGCAACTCATGTTGAATGTGGATATTTTAACATACTACTCTTACTAATATGTCATTGTGGCTGAAAAAAAAAAAAACTGCAGTAAAATATTAAAACTATTTCTTAGCTTCAATTTTTGGCTGATTGAGCTCAGACAGATATGATGTGCTGTTTTCCACCTTAGCCTACAATGACTTTTGGTGTTATTATGATTAGTATTGAGACAAACGATAAATATCTGCGTCCTTTTCTATCGATTCTATCTCTTTAAGCCTCATTTATGTCTGTTCTGTGGTGTGAAATCATCTCGTATGTGCACAAATAGACTGCATGAGTGTATGAAAGCAATAGCACTAAAAGACGATAACTTACTCCATTTATAAAAATAATTTATTACCCCAAACAAATTGAGAAATGACACTGTAAATGCATCATTTAGAATGTTTCAAAGCCAAACGAGCGATTGCAAAGCAGTGTTTCAAAGCTGCAAGGAATTACAATACAACAATATGTTTTCTCACTGGTTTGACTGGATTTTTAAACTATAATACAGGCAAAAAAGACAAAAAGACATTGCATAAACATTCATGACTTCACAGTTATTGCACTTTTTCATTACCAGCAACACAAAATCCTATCACGTATGCACAGATCTGAGTGGAGACTGAGCGTATAATACATAGTGCTGCTTCTGCATCATCATTATATACATATTTTAAAATTTCACATTCAACATAAGGAGTTTCTGTCTTTTCTTGGTTTCAGTTTTCAACCCTATACTCCTGTCCTTGTCAGAGGATCTCAATGTCTCCACAATCTGATGAGGAAAGTGGCGCCAACTCAGTGATTCAGTGGAGTTTTACAACATTCGATAGTGTCTCTGGGTGGGTTTTGTCCCCTTCAGTCTCTTTGAACAGTTTTCTATCATTACGAGATGCGACAGCTGTTGGTCTTGTTCATGGGGGGTCTTTTGCTGCTCTCCTTTGGGAAGGTTTCCCGTCTCCTGCACAGTGCTGGACTCAGTGAACTGGGCACGTTGGCCTGTTGGAGCAGCTCCTTGAACGCCTCTAGTACGTTGACGTTGTCTTTGGCCGAGGACTCCAGGAAGCTGTGGTTCCAGTCCAGCTCCACCGTGGACAGCACCTCCTCACTGGACACCTGGCGTTCATTGTCAATCTTGTTGCCTATCACCACAATGGGGGTGTACTTGTCCTCTTTGACCTCCAGGATCTCGTCTCGTAGACTCTTGACGGCCTCCAGGGACGCGGGGTCGTCCACGGCGTAGACCAGGGCGAAGGCATCGCTCTTCTCGATGGAGAGCTTACGCATGGCCGGAAAGGAGTAGCTGCCGCTGGTGTCCATGATGTTGACGGTGACTTTCATCCCCCCCACCTCGTAGTCCTTCCTGTGGAGCTCTTCCACTGTACGCCGATGCTTGGGTTCGAATGTGTCTTTGAGGAAGCGTTGGATGAGAGCTGTCTTTCCCACTCCAGCTGCTCCCAAAAACACCAGACGCACCTCTGTCTTCTCCTTCACCTCGAAAGACATGTCGAAAGTTCTGTCCTTTTGGCTAAAATGTCTGAAATGTAAAGTTACTTGAAGCACTTAGTGACTCCAGAAAGTGTTGTGATGGCAGTGATAGAGTTGAAGCCGGTTGTGTCAGAAAGGAGACGCATGTATGTGTGTGTAACTCTAAGGCTGCACTCTGTATTTATAACCACACAGGCCACACCCACTTCTGCTTTTAACCAGTCAGAAGAGAGCAGCCGGTCTCTCAAGTCTGAACATAAAGCAGCCAATGAGAGCCACCCAAGGAAAAAAGAGAAAAAAATGCTGAGGATGACATGAATATAATGCAACAGAGCTGTTCGAAGATGACTTAATTCATAAATCTGTACCTGATCTCACATTGTATTACTCGTGATGAAAGGTGGGGATGAAATAACAATTCATTATTGACTCTGAGATCGTTCAAGGAATTACAATAAAGAAGAAATCCATACGCATAAAGAGCTTTTGGATTTTTTTTTAAATGACGGAAATCCCTCAGCAAAAAAAAAAAAAAAGAAAAAAATCTGAGAAACAGATCTTTAATATAAGTCAATTACAATTAGAGCATTGATAATATCTCCAGGCATAATTGGCAAGACCGAGAGGTCTGTAAAGATTTATTTCACCATTTGCACACACACAGGCAATGTTGGTACATAGGATTTTTTTTTACATAGCAATCAGTCTCAGACAAAATGTTATTTTAATAGTGCAGCATAAAATATAAAAGAAAACCACACACTTTATCTACAGTTAGTGCAATTATTTTAGTGGTGACTTCCACATGATTTTTTTCTCTACATTTCACCTTTCATAAATGATTCATCACCATTTATTTTAATATTATCCTTCAGTGAATATCAGTATTCCCCATATTTAATGTATAGATCGTGTAGATCAGAGGTATCAAACTCATTTTAGTTCAGGGGCCACATTCAGCCTAATATGACATAAAGAGGGCCGGACCATAAAATAATAAAAATAATAGGATAACTTTTGAGTGAAAAAAGTTAAATTCCGTGATGAAAATGTTTACATCTACAAATTGTACTCAAACATAACATGAACAAATATGAACAACCTGAACATTCTGAAGGAAAATAAGTGCAATGTCAACAATAATACACCTTAGTTTATTTATCCATATGCATCACAACTTAGAGATCACAGTGGATCTAAAAATACACAAAACATGAAATAACAGACAGAATATTATTAGAATTCCACATGCTTCTCTTAGGAGATTTCAGGTTATTCGCATTTTTTTTCATAAAAGGCTAGTCTGTAAATGTCAACATTCGTGTAATTTTACTTTTTTTTTTACACTAAAACAAAGAGAAAAAATTACAGTTTTCATTATTTATAGGTTATTATGATAGTATTTTACTGGTCTGATCATTTTTAGATTGAATTGACCTAAAATGCTTTTAACGTCCTTGATTGTTAATATCTTCAGTGTGATTTTTGCATTTCACCAATTCATTCCAGGGGCCAGACTGAACCCTTTGGCGGGCCGGATTTGGCCCCCGGGCCACATGTTTGACGCCTGTGGTGTAGATGGTCATAAAAGAGTAAAAAAAAAATATATATATATATATAATTCAAGTTTTTATTAGAGTTTCACTTGGATCACGACATTCATACAATGTTGCTTAATGTTAACATTGAGGGCTTCTGTCCATACATGAAAAGTATCAAAAACAAATGCTTCAAAGTATGGAAGTTCTCAAGAAGAAAAAAAAAAAAAAGATAATTGATTGATTAAATAAATAAATAAATAAATACAAGAGGGAAGTAGTTCAGCTGTCATCCTGCTGACTGTCAGTCATAGTTATGTAAGACCAGAATGGCTCCCAAACTGGTGCTGTGGTTCCATCCTTATTGTTAAACTTATGAAGCATACATTCATATGAAGCAGTCTTTATCATCATGTTTACCCATTCTTTAAACTGTTGGGCTTTAGGTGTTTTCCAGTGTTTACGAATAATCCTGACTGCTACTGAGACCCCAACCATGATAACAGAAAATTTTCCGTTTGATACGTTAGCTATCTGTCCTTTTTCACCCAGTAAACACAGCCTTGGACAGAGTGGGATGGTTCTGTCCAACCAGATATTTAGAGTATGCACTACAACCATCCAGAAACATTTGATGATTGGACATTCCCACAAACAGTGGATCAGAGTACCATTATCATTTTGACATTTCCAACACAGTTAGTTATTCATCAAACCTAATCTGTTCAGTCTTACAGGAGTCCAATAATACTTTTGTAATATCTTATATTGTGTAAATTTGCCTTTACCTTCCCTTCAAAATTTTCCACATTGTGAAATTATTTTCATCCATTCCTCATTCCCAAAAACAACCCCAATGTCTTTTTCCCATAAAACCTTCAAATTGTTCAGATCAGAACTGAATGCGTGGTTCATTCTTCTATAAAATATCAAGGATCTGTGATAGTGAGCTGGTAAAACCAAATACTCCAAAACATGGTTGTCTTCAGTTTGCCGGTGTAGTGACATGATACAGTTCCTTATCTGAAGATATGTCCAGAAATGTTCCTTTCCTTTTAGTTTATATTTACTCAGTAGGTATAAAAGAGTAAATTTAAAGGTTTTTATTTCAGCAAAGAGAAAAAGAAAAAGGGAATTTTCCAGCAAAATATCTCATTAGCTGACCATAAAACAAGCATCTACAACTACTGCTATTTGTTAAACTACATGGGTTTTATTGGTGAAAGAATACTGCAGAAGATGGTGTTTCCATGTACTATTACATGTATTGATAGGATTAATGTTTAAAAAGCTATTAAACGTTTAAGATCAGTAGATGCTTTTGGTCCCCATCAGCTGTTTAGGTCTTTGATGGTTAAATATACTAGTTAATGAATGATATAAAAACCACAAAATAATTATACGGCAGCATGAATTTTATTAATTTATTCTTGTACATCAGTAATGTGCTGGGGGAAGCTCTGTATGATACAGATAAGTGAGAACAAGGAGGAGAATGGAAGGGGGTTGAGGTAGTTGAAACATTAAAAATAGAATCCAGTCTCTTTGTATGAGTCTTCTGGGTTGCTGATATGAGTGAAGTGGTGGATGATCTCTGGCCTTCATTGTCCAAGTGATTGCTCCCACCCATAATTAAATAATAATAACAGTGTTTTACAGTCAGACACTGTTACCATCTGTCCAAAAGTATCTGCAGTGTTGATGTTTTACAGCTGCATTTGAGACAGTGAATCTAAAAGTCTGCTTTGTTGACTGAAAATGAAAAAAAAATGAATGAAAAAAGTAGGACCAGTGGCCCTGTATCTCACCAGCATGTTCTATCAAGATTCTATAACAAGTTGAAATTGATAGATAGATAGATAGATAGATAGATAGATAGATAGATAGATAGATAGATAGATAGATAGATAGATAGATAGATAGATAGATAGATAGATAGATAGATAGATAGATGTAAACAAACTTAATAAAAATGTTGAATTATAAGCAACACATGAACAAAATATGGAACAAATTGGACAAAAATGCATAAACACAAGCAGCAAAATCAATGAAAATGAATAAAAAATTAGATAAAATGAATTAAAACTGACCAAAATTGGAATAAAAGTAAATGTAAATAAGTTGCACAATGATCCAGGAAATGTGAAATACTGTGACTTTTCAAAGTGCGGTAATCAAACGCGGTTATCATGATAATTAGAATTTAAACGGTAATACTAACTGTCGGGAATTTTACCGCGGTTTATCGTTATACTGGTAATTGTTACATCCCTACTTGTAATGTGTGCAGAAATTACCAACAATAGTAACTTGCCCAATAAAGGGTTAAAACAGGTTGTAGAAATCCACTCGATTTTTTTCCAAAATGAATATAAAGATAGCTTTGCAGCACCTGGAGGGTTCAAATACAAACTTCTGGAACTATTAGGGTCCAAATATGCAAATAAATGGACCAAAGACTAATAAAAGTGGGTTTACTAAATATGACCCCTTTAAACAGGATAGGTCTTTATCATATCACTGTAGACTTTATCTTTGCAGATGCATGCTGGGAAACTTCAGGCTGCATGATTTGAACAAAGGGGATGCCTCCTAACAGGTGAATGTACTGACACCTCGCTCACATGTCAGAGACTGTGAAAGCTGCCAGAGCTGAACAATCAGCCGTGTGATTTCCATTACCTCGCGTTGATTACAACTCATTTCTACTGCCTCATTTAACACGTCTTCTTTTGCGTTAAGATCACGTAACATATTGAAAAAGCGTGACTTCAATATTATTGTTTTCAACGCTGGTGGGGTTCAGATGTCAGTGGTGTGGGAAGCCCAGTTCAGCTCAAATGGTATAGGTTATATCTTGCGCTGTAGGGGGGAAAAAGATGTAATTTTTACTGTATCATTATCATACACAGATCTTTCACATGTTCTCGGTGCCAGGACTTTGTCACTTGTTGCTATGATACCACTGAATCTATTACCTGAGCTCAAAGAGGTTTATGAGAAGAAATAGGCACTTTCATATCAGTCATTACTGAGACAATTGTTCATGCTTGAGAATGCTAATGTAACATGGAATAATATATACTGACACAGAAGGTACTTTTTTTTTTCTTACCAGCCCATTTCACAAGTTTTGCATGTATTACATAAAAACTGAACGTTGCTATTTTGAGAAAAAAACAAAACAAAAAAAAAAAAACAGATAACACTGGTCAACAACAAATTTATTGTTTAAGTTTTTTTTTTTTAGCTGATTTAGGATAATTTTGGTGTGCTGAATCCAAAAATCACATTAATTTTGCTCAATCAGGTCAACTTTCTGAACTATGCTACATACTTGCTTACATTTATGGGCATTTTCACATCATATGATCCAAAATTCTTTCATATTTCTTGCAATAAACGAGTTCTGAAGATTTTACTTTTGCCAATTTATGATTAATGTTTTTTTTAATATTACAGGTGAATGAAATGGCTTCGACTAGAAGATCTTGCAAAAATAAGCCTGACGTATTCTGCTACATCTGCGGTGAATAAACCATTGAACCTAACAGGAATCAAGTCACAAGTTTCATAAAATGCGCTTACCAATCTTATTTTAGTATTAATTATTATATTTTGTGAGAAGATCAAATTTTTCAGAATCAAATTAGCAAAAAAAAAAAACCTGACCTGATTGAAAAAAACAGATGTCATTTTTGGATTTAGCGGTGCAAAATGGTCCTAATTCAGTTGAAAAAACCTAGACAACTTGCAAAAAACATTTTTTTGTAACCCAGTGTAATCAATGCCTGCTTAAATCACTATAAGATAGTCTGCTGATGTACTGCCATGAAGTGTCTGTGTTCTGCCTGCACCCTACGTTCTCTTGAGATTAAACTGAAAGTCAGCCTCATGACCCCAAGCAATACAAGTGCATCGCTCAGTCTCTTCTCATCATTAAACGCCTTAGCAAGGCATCATGGGAGCTCATAAATGCACCAGTCAGTTTTATCTTGAAAGTCTGCAAACAGCTGAGGAGGTTCTTTACAGATAGAATAATGTCATAAGGGCAAAACATTTGAAACTGTATTCACTGTTGTATCAGTTATTTAGGCTTCATAGTGCTTTACCATGTTTGACCCATAAAGACCCAGTGCTACTTTTGTGTCACTTCCCAAATTAATTTTTCTCTCTATTTAACCTTTCTTAAAGGGGTCATATTTTGCTAAACCCATTTTTATTAGTCTTTGGTACATTTATTTGTCTATTTGGACTCTAATAGTTCATAAAGTTTGAATTTGAACCCTCCAGGTGCTGCAAAGCTATCTTTATATTCATTTGGGCAAAAAAGAGTGGATTTTTACAACCTGTTTTAATTCCTACTTAATTTGTTCCGTTTTATAACTAGTTACGTCACAATATTTGCACATATAAGGTAAAGACTTCTGATGAACATTTCCCCGAGTACGACATAATTGTTTGTCAGCAGCAGTGGTTGTAGTCCATACTGAAAATATGTCCAAACTTCGAGCTGATTACCTAAAATGTTCAGTTGTTGGTTGAACGGGACAGAGCAGCACAGCCAACAACCTGGAGGGGGTGGGGCCTGAAGTGGCTTGTGCATTTAAAGGGCCAGTGCTCAAAATGACCTTTCTGGTGTCATTACTCAGAAATAGGGTTGAAGATGGACCTGTGGAGTTTAAATAATGAAGAATTCAGACCCAAGCATAGCATTTACAGTTTGTGTAGACCACAGGAAAATGTTTTAAACAGCATAATTCCATTTAAAAAAGCAAAATATCACGCCTTTTAAGTGATTCATCTTCATTTCTTGCGATATTCTCCTCAGCATTTAGAATTTTTTCTAGTAAAAATCAAATATTTCGCTATATTTCATTCATTGATCATGTAGATGCTCATAAAAATTCTGATTAAACTGGAGGGTTATTATATCAGAAACACAGAAAACTGAAGACAAAGTGACTTTTTCAGTAAAATATATCATTATCTGAACATAAACCCAGTGTCTCCATCCACTGTCATTGATCAAACTCCATGGGTTTTACTAGTGAATTAGTGTTGTAAAACAGGAGTGTCAAACTTATTTTAGTTCAGAGGCCACATACAGACTAATCTGATCTTAAGTGGGCTAAACCAGTAAAAAAAAATAACCATAAATTTTGAATAATGTCAACTCCAAACTTTTTTCTTATATTTTAGGGTAAAAAAAAGTAAAATAACATTATGAAAATGTTTATATCTACAACATATCCTTCAGAAAAATCTGAATAACATGAACAAAAAAACCCCAAAACCTGACATTTCCTAAGAAAAATAAGTGCAATTTTAACAGTATTATGTTTCAGTTTATTATTTACACATGTACATTACAACTTAGAGAGCACAGTGGATCTACAAATGCACAAAACAGTTAGTAACAGGCAGAATATTGATAAAATTGCACTTACTTCTCTTAAGACATTTCAGGTTGTTCATATTTATTCAGGTTATTCACATTTTGTGTGAAAGGAGATTTTGTAATTGTAGACAATTTCATGTAATTTCATTTTTTTTTACCCTAAAGCAAAGTAAAAAAATTTGGAATTCTCCTTATTTATAGGTTATTATGATAGTATTTTACAGGTCTGACCCACTTTAGATCACATTGGTCTGTATGTGGAACCTGAATTCAATCATTTTAACACCACTAATTGTTAATATCTTCAGTGTAGTTTTTGCATTTCATAAATTCATCTTATGGGCCAGATTGGACCCTTTGTCGGGCTGGTTTTGGCCCGCAGGTCACATGTTTGACACCCCTGTTGTAGAAGATGGTAGTGTTTCCACATTCACTATGGAGCCTCTTCAGTGAAAATAAGGTATTTTTCTACATCTAATTTATTAATCATGTAGATGTTCATAAAAGTTTAGAGTAAAGTTGAGGGTTATTATATCAAAAACAGAGAAAAGGTAAGAAAAAGTGACTTTTTCAGCAAAATATATCATGAACTGAATATAAACCCAGTGTGTCCATCCACTGTCATTGATCCAACTCCATGGGTTTTAACGGTAAATCAATGTTGTAGAAAATAATGTTTCCATGGTAACTACGGAGCCTCTGAATGTCCACATGGGTCATATCTGATGAAGAAAAGATGACAAACTGTATTTTACACCAATTATTTACATGTATTGATAGGATTATTGGCTCAACAGGTATTAAACAGTTTAGATCAGTAGATTATTTTGGTCTCCAGTGGATGTTTGGGTCTTTATGGGTTAATAGCAGTTAACTTTGCCATGTCCTTTTTTTTTACAATTCATTTTTTAACAACTAAACCAGCCTGATGGAGTTGACTGTAATAAAAGATAACCATTACGAGGGTTTTAATTATCACTTGGTCTTAAGAGGCAGATGTGAGAAAAGTCAGGCCTGTGCTTTGTGTTGAGCTGCTGGTGTGTTCTCTGTGTCTCAGAGGCGTTAGTCTGTTATAATGGCTGGCTCTGGAAATAGGAAGAACAAGCTGTTCTTATAGCAAAAGGTCTTTGATTTGGTCAGTGAAGGGCCTCCCAGGACTAGGCGCTGTGTTGGCTAGTTTCTCTGTATTTCATTTTTTATTTTATTTTACACTGTTTGCCTCTGGGTTTTCTTATGAAACCAGATCTGAGACAAGAGAACACTGTTTCCTTTGTACATTCATTTTGTTAGGTGTCTGTCTTCGCTCTCCTAAGAGAAATACCAACAAAAAGATATGGATCGAGTTTCAGGAGGTGACATCTGATGACCTTTACTTGAGTTAAACCAAATGTTTAATAAGCTAATTCAAGCATTTGCAGTTGTTGGATCTCAGACAATTCAACATAACTGTTTAAAAAAGTCATGTATGCATATGTTATGTATGTGTACTTAGCTCCTGTACGTGTTTAATCAGTAGGGTGTGTTAATATGAGTATAAAACCCAGCCTGTCAGTCAAACACTCGGGTCATATTCCATTAATAGAGACTGTGCAGGGCTGAAAATTTGACACTGTCATGCTATTGGTCCGGTGCCACTTATACACAGGTGACAAACACAGGACCTTCCTTGGAATTTGGAGTTTGCACTGCATGCAGGAACTCGCAAAGTAAACACTTTCCACTAATTGTTTCTATGGGAGTGTAGACCTCTTGGCTTGTGTTGCTTAAATACAAGTTGGCTGACCCAGAAAACCTGCATGAGCTAAGTGGGCAATTTAAAGTCTGTGCACTCCACTGGAGGGTTTGATGAAGTCCAAACAGACTCCAGATCTGCACACACTGTTTACCCATGGGAACACACTGAACACTATGAAACAGTCATATCATTCTTTATAAGAGTTTGTAGCAACCAATAGCTTAAGACCTGCCAATAATGTAAGAAATTTGGCCATTTTAACCCTTTCATGCATGAATTATGAGAACCTTATCAAGATTTTATTCTTTTATTCCTAGGCATGGAAAAAAAACCCAATTTGATTTTTTTTTTTTTTTTTTTTTTTTTATGAACCTGTATTTCATGGAGTTACAAAAAAGTCCACTGAGCTGGACACTATGCATTTCATTTTAGAAGCAAAGAAACATGTATTTACTGGTATACAGTGGGAAAACTATGAAATAAAAACACTTTTAATGCTGCGAATCTGACGTTTTCTCACATTTTAACATACCTGCATGGAGATAATATGCAAAAAAAAAACTTTTTGTTTAAAAAACAGAAAACAAAACTGTTAATTACAGTCTAATAACAATTGCCAATTTTTTTTTTTTTTACACTCAACATGTTACTGAAGATCAGGTTTATCAAGAACAGCAATGTTACAGTAATGGTATGAATGTCAGTGTATGGGATGATGCATAAGCGTCCACTGTGTTGGCTGATATGGAACTAAAACAACAAAATCTATGAATATACAAGAGAACACCTTTGAACAGCTGTCCACTGTAGTGACCACTATGCATGAAAGGGTTAAATTGGAAGAAAGCCAGTAACATAGTAACTTGCCAGTAATGTAATAACATGTTTGAGCCAATGATGTAATAACCAACCAATAATACAAAGTGTTCAGAGAACGCAAACCTCCGCCAAGTACCCCGAATGGTGTGCATGTGTGGATCGACTCTGTCTTTTTAAATTAAACAGTTTCAAGGTTGTTCCATACAGCAGAAAAAGCTGAAGCTTGGTACCAGTCATGTGTATGTCAAATTATATTAAATTCCAATCAATATTTGTTGAGTTATAATGAAAAATGTGTCGTAAATGGGATTTTCAGTGTTAAATTGAAATGTCCACAGAGTCCACATTCCACAGTGGATGTGGACAATTTTGTGCCAGATACAAGATATTGTTATAAGCTACGGGTGGATCAAATTAGAGGCTAATTGAAGTGGTTTTGAATTTTTTTATGAATTTTCAAAAATTGCTCAATGATGAGAGATAGGAAAATTTCAGATTTTGTGACCTTGCTGTGACCTTGAACTTTGGACTACTTGGCCCAAAATTTAATGGGTTCATCCCAGGGCCTAGGCCTATGTGTGGGTAAAATTTGGTAAAGATGGTTGGAACAGTTTTCCTGTAAAGTTGCTAACAAACAAACAAACAAACACGCAAACAAATACACAAAGCAAAGTGATCACAATACCTCTTGGCAGAGGTAATAACACTTTACATTAATAGCAAAATGTTAATATGTTAAATATTATTATTACATTATTGACTGGTTAGTTCGTTATTGGCTCAAATACATCATTTATCAAGGATGTGTCCCATGTAACTCTTACTGTCCTTAATTTTTGGTACAAAATCTTCATTTGGAATGTTGTTTATTTGCTTAGACATCTACATTCATATTTTACATGTCCTCCTGAGACCCAGTAAGTACAAGTTTTGTCTTTTTAAATTTCAACATTAAAGAATTGCCTTGATTTAAAACCGTAACAGATTTTTTAAAATAAAGCTCTCCAACTCTTATCCACTACAGACGATAAAAATGCAAGGAGTTGCTGGGTCTCAGGAGGATATGGAGGAATATTATGTAATTCATTACTGTGAAGTATATTTGGTGGTTAGATGATACATGAGTATGACGACTATGACATCCACTATACCAATTTTTGATGACAAACTGCAGAAAAATATAAAATAAATGAATAATAATTCCAAGAAATGCGGTCCTACTTACATTATCGGCTGCAGTTACTACATTTTATAAGGGTTTTTAAACACTAGTCTGATAATGTAATAACCAGCCAGTAATATAACAACTTATTACATCATTGCTACGTTATTTGCTTTATTACATTATTTATTAATGCATTATTTGCTGCAAATGAATAAAAAAACCTCTTCATGAACACACATTAGAAGCCAGAACATTTTCTTCTGTGTACTCCAGGACCAAATCAGGTTGAATTACTTTGACTCTGATAGACTTTCTCATCACTTTGAGAGAATGAATAGTAACAGCAGGATCCTCTGACAGTTCAGATTGTGTAATTTGCACCATGTCTCGCATAATAAACAGCATGACACGGTCACAACGCCCTGGTCAAATGTATGATCCTACGGCACATTTTTGGAGGGACTCTCCCCTGCGCAGACCGCAACTGTTTGAGTTTATTCACGATGACAGAAGCATCCCAACCACATGCTGCTTCGTCATACTTATATCAGTGCGGATGAGATCAGGTTTGTACTAATTCTGGATGTTTGCATTGAGTCATACTCCCACAGCTCACAAATGACTAAGAGGGTGTTAGTTTGTCTGCTTTAATCCATGTCTGGACAGAAATGGTGATAACACTGTTGACTTGAGAACATTTAATCACTGTAATCTACAAAAGGTTAGATTAGATTAGATGGAATTATATTAAGGTTCTAGAAGGAGCAAATCACCAAATGTAGACATGAGAAATATTACAAGACAAAAAGAAAGAAAATAATAATAATAGCTATATGGCTAAAACTTACTTAGGGGGTCAAATGAGTGGCCACTTTTGTAAAAAAAAAAAAAAAAAAAAAAAAGTTGTAAGAAATGCATAGAACTGTGTTGAAATAATGCTAATACATTTGTGCACAGACTACTGATATTATTTGACAGTGGAAGCTATATTTTCAGAAATATTGGATTTTGAATAGCACGTGTATGTGAAAACTTTTGCTGGTGGACGGACGTGACATTACCCATGATGATCTGGTCAGTACCAGTACTTTATTAGGAATAAACTTATATACAGTCTACTCTCGTTATACCGCCAACTTCCGTTCATGGCCAAATTGGCGGTATAGCGAAAATGGCGTTACAACGGGTTGCGTCCATAATATGCATGTCTTTACTATATGATGTCTATGCTGCCTCCGTTAACCCGTTCTAATTGCGTTTCTAAATAAATCTTGATTCTGTTATGTTGTAAGGGATCATTTAAAGTGGGGAAACATTTTAAGCATTATTATACCGTGTCGGGAAATGACACCCCATCATCTTGAGGCTTTGGCTTAATCCCACGTCCTCTTCCCGACATCCTGACCTACTGAGTGTTCTGCGATAAATGAACGGTGGCCGTTCCGTAGACCTACTCGTAGCTTGTCGCGATCAGCGTCTGGCGCGTTTGTTTCAGTGCATTGTTAAAATTTATGTGTACTCGATGGCAATCACGCTGGCGGTATAATGGTTGGGAAATCAATGGTATAAGTGTTGTTTGTGCATGGAACTGGGCTGGCGGATGGCGATAGGCGGAAATGGCGGTTTAACGAGAGTAGACTGTACTTACTATTGCGAATTCTCCTCTTATTCATAAATGTTAGTATTGTGGATCTAAAACAATAACAGCTGACACAAAAACACAAAATGTGGCAGTGGACAGATGTGACATGGTTGTTACAGATCCCATCATACTGATGCTCGGCAGCCATGTCACCGTTTCCACAAATGATCCCTGTGCAAAAACTAGTATCACAATTATTTATTGTATAGTTTATCATCATACTAAAGAGTAAATAACAATATAGAATTGTTACTTCTTTATAAAAAGGCTTATTATTAGAAAACTGTTGATTTAAAAAGTGACGTGTGACATTCTTAATGTATGTATTGGCGTAACATAAGCAGGATGGATCAGCACCATACTCCATATTGAACCTGTAAAAATAAAACATGTGATATGTAGTATGTAATCTTGTAAGAAAAACTGGGGAATCTAAAAGAATAGAATATTTGTTTTTCAGGTAAATTCAGTTCAAATATAACTTGGCCATATGTGACATGAAAATATAGCATTATTTGTGATGAAATTGGACATTTTTGAGCTGAAAACATAGTTCATATGAGCATCAACATGTTGCAACAGAACTGAAATCCTGTAAATTTGCATAACTTGCATTTACCAACACAGAGTTCCTTTGGGGATTCACTTAGATTGATTTCTTATGCACAAAGACATAAACAAGAACTCTAAGCAAATTTTAGCCGTATAAAAAAAAATAGCAGTAAACAGGCAATTGCACATTAGAAAGTACTAGAAAAAAAAAAAGCAGTAATAATAATAATAATAATAATAATAATAATAATAATAATAATAATAATAATAATAATAATAAATAAAATCAGAAAAGTAATTATGTTACATTATAATATACACAAATCTACAAAAGATTCAATTTGATTCAAATAGATTTGATTCAGTTTGATTGAACTTTATTAATCCCTTGGGCAGAGCCCTTGGGAAATGAAGGTTTCAGAAGCAGCACAACACCAAATGTACATGTAAGGGTAGAGACTGGTAGAAACTCCGATCCTGCCAGTAGAAGGGTTAGGGTAAGGGTTAGGGGTTAGGGGTTAGGGTTAGGGTTAGGGTTAGGGTTAGGGTTCGGATCGGAGTTTCTACCAGTGGAGACTCTGATCGGAGTTTCTACTGGTAGAGACTACGATCGGAGTCTCTACTGGTAGAATCGCCGATCCTACCAGATCGCAGTCTCTACCCTGACATACACATAAGAAATATTACAAGACAAAATGAAGAAAATAATAATATAATAGCTTTAAAGATAGTACTGAAAAACAGGCAATTGCACATTAGAAAGAACTAGGAGAAATACATAATAAAATGGTAATAATAATAATGATAATAATAATAATAATAATAATAATAATAATAATAATAATAACTTTATTATGCTATATCATAATATGAAAATCAAAATAATGAATAATTATGATGATGATGATGATTAGCATTATATAGAGTGATAAGAAAACTTGCTCTGTACATTTACATGTATGTTTTTCACCTTTAAACTTCCTTTAAAGCACACACAGCTTTACATATATGTCAAGGAGAAAAACAGAGCAGAAAACACACACATAAGCCCACGAACACAGACCACTGGTTTCTTATCCTTTCTCTTAATCCATCCATTCATCCAATGGCTTTGCGACTTTAGGCTGAACGAGATCACACACACGAGCTTGTCTATTCAAACATCCTCGCTCCTAAGTTTTGCAATGACAGTGTCCTCTGGATGGAACATCATGTCCTGGATAATACAAGGTGCAGCGGTGGGGGTTGAAACAACAGCAGCTCAGATGTGACTCCTGATCTGTTTAACCCTCACTGCCAGAGGAGGCGTTTTCTTGTGTTCGAGGCTCTGTTTGCATTCAAAACCTTTAACTCCTTCAGTGGATTTTTTTTCTTTGAGACATTTCTTGTATTTCTAGGCACCACTAATCGATATAACTGTTCCGTCTGGGTGAACACATAAGAGACTTGTTGGTTGATTTTATGTGTTTAAAGTTAGTGACTAATGAAGAGGAGCCTGCAGCCTTTAAAAAAATCCCACAGAGGACGCCAACACAACAGTACAAACGATGTTCCTTCAGAGCATCCCGAGAACAAGCAAAAAACATTTTGGACTGGGTGTACTCTGTTATGCAACCTGTGGCACTGAAAGGGCAGGACAGCTGAGTAAAGGGCATCGCAAAGTGGCAGGATCTGACAAATACAATGCAGTGTTTATTTATGTCTTAGGTTCCGATTAGTGTTTTTTTACCCAGTCACTATAAATTGCAACTTCACTAAATTGTATTGTCTTGTATCCTATATTATAAAAGGGATGTGGACTCTGTCTGTGTGTCTCGGGTATCACACAAAATCCAGAAAGAGCTGACTGCTGCAGTTTGTCATACTTATGTATTTTTGGTCAAGGAAGAGACTAGCGGGAAGTTGATAGGACCGATATTTTGGGAGATATTAGTAATTTTGGAATACAGTGGCCTTCCAATGGCCAATCACTTTGCTATGCCCAGAATCATAGAATCATCGTTGAAGTGGGTTACCTAGCAACATATAAACATTAGGGCCATGTTGCTATGGTGTCAAATTTCACGTACAGTAACAGACATGCCAGTTGAGAGGTTAGTCAACTGTAAATGTAAATAAAGTAAAAGAATGAACTGTGTCAGAGAAGCTAGAATCTGTCAACGAGCAAGTTCTATTCTATTCCTTTGAGGCAGTGGTTCCAAACCTTTCAAGTGTCAAAAAATGTTTAATATTTAATTAAAAATATAGACACTATTTATAGGAGTTCAACCAAAACTCTCTTCAACAAGGAAAAAAAAATCCATAGCCCCTCCCCCTCATGACATAACTTCCCCAAACTCATGAAATTTAATTATTTAATCCCAGAAGTCCAAGTGCATTATTCTCCAAAATGTGTCTTAATTTTGTGTAATTTTGTAGAATCATCTTTTGCAATCATTTTTGTTTTCATGAGAAAGGTTAGAATTGTCTTATTGTGTGCATTTATTCTGTTACAAAAGCAGTCTTACTTTTGTTTATTTTAATTAAACTTTTATTTGCACAAAAACAAATGAACAAACACTGTAGACAACATCCACAGGACAGACTGGGTAGAATGTGCGTGGGATTTAAGGCTTTGACAAAACTTTGAGATAACTTTGGTATGATGTGACATTATATAAATAAAATTTGATCGACCGATTCAACAAACGTAGTTATAATTTGTGTTTAAGGTCAGTGGGGTGTTCGTCTTTCATGCTAACTGAGGCAGACTCATGCTGCCTGATGTCGACACCCTGCTCATCTCTAACACTTCACTGAGCTCCTCCACTCTCGTATGCAGGGTTGTAACCCACAGTGACGGCGAAAAGGAAAAAAAAAGTCAGCTGTGGGGATCATTAGTTGAACTGGGTTTGGAGATGAGTGAATATGTGCGTCTGTCATGTTTGCGCTTGTGTATGTGTGTGGTTGCCACGGTGAGGGACAGAGCTGCTGTCACACCATTTCCAAGCTAACTATTGCAGCTGTAAAGAAGCAGAGGAGGTGCACGAACAAACTCAGGATCAAGTGAATGGATTGTTGTGGAAAATGCAAACAAAGAAATTCCTGACAGAAAAATGCATATTGTGGATATTATAAACAGATATTGTTAGTTTGGTAATGAAAATACATGACAGCACAAATGACAAGCTCCCAGCAAAGAAATACATTCCAACACAAACTTCATAAATATTCTAAAAAATTACGTTTTGTATTTTTAAATTAACCAATTGTTGGCTTGATGATGGTACCTGGGTTAAAAGTTGGGTCAGATTGACCTGATATTGACCTGAAAAGCAGCTTTAGAAACTGTGATGTTTATGCACACTGCAACCTAACATGATCTGAACTTAAACTATTTTCATTCCAGGATCGAGCAGAAAACTATAAAACAATAAAACTGCATAAAGTCAGTGCTACATATTTTAATAGAATACAATCCATTTTTACTTAGACAAGTAAGCTCACATTAGTTAAAATCAACATCAGCCAGCAAGTGCATGCTATTCCATAACATTTATGTGGTGTGAGATTGATGTATTATACAATAATGTGTACTAGTGTTGTAGTACTCGGCCTTGGTCTCGAGACCGCTTTTTAATGTCTTGGTCTCCTCTCGGGTGCATTTTTACTTGGTCTTGTCTCAGTCTCGGACTGTGCAGACTCAGGATTTTAAGACGAGACCAGTCGAGACCACCGCTGTTACGTTATTTGCTCACGCCACTGATTAGAGTGGAAAGGGATCTATTTCAAAGCAACCAGTTATTGGTTGCTTGATTTGTTTCCCACAGTTTCCCAGCAACAGCTGCATACAGACACACTGCACGAGTGACAACACCCCCCACACCCCCACCGGCTCCTTTACACATGCGGTGAGAGTGAAAGAAGACCAGGAGAAGGTGTTCACATGTCCGGCAGCAGTGATGTCTGCTGACTCGTTAGTAATAAAATTTGGTTTCCAAAACCACAAAGAATACATCTGTAAAACGACACAAAATCAAACTGAACCAAAACCCATACCGAAAAATGAGGCATATATATTCGTGGGTTTGTTTTGGATGGTGAAGACGTCTGAGTGTTTTGTCATTGCATTTTATCCAGGCTTGGTATGTTCCCATCATTTTAATGCTGTAATTCTGTGAATGAAACAGCTGCTGTTTGGTTGATGGATGCTGGATTTTTGACAGAAAAATAAACTAAGAATTGAGATTTCCTGCATTATGGTGCTTTGAAAAAAGAGCAGAGACTGTCACCCTTGCTATAAATCAATCTTAAAATAGAGAATTCTTACTTTGTTCACTCTTCTAATAATTTTTCATCGTATGTACGGTCTTGGTCTTGTCTCGACCTGACTTGGTCTTGGTCTTGACTTGGTCTTGATGTTTAGAAGTCTTGGTCTTGTCTTGGTCTCGGAACCCTCTTGTCTCAGAAATGTCTTCATCTTGGATGGTGTGGTCTTGACTACAACACTAGTGTGTACCTTTATTTTAACCCATAAAGACCCAAACAGCCGCTGACAACCAAAACCATCTACTGATCTAAACTGTCTAATACCTGTTGATCCACTAATCCTATCAATACATGTAAATAATTGGTGTAAAATACAATTTGTCATCTTTTCATGGTCATCAGATATGACCCATTTGGATGTTCAGAGGCTCCGTAGTGACGGTGGAAAACCGTCATCTTCTACAACATTGATTCACCAGTAAAACCCATGGAGATGATTAATGACAGTGGATGAAGACACTGGGTTTATGTTCAGTTAACGAGAGATTTGACTGAAACAGTCACTTTTTCTTCAGTTTTTTCTGTTTTTGATATAATAACCCTCAACTTTACTTTGAGTTTTTATGAACATCTACATGATCAGTAAATTCAATATAGGAAAATACCTGATTTTCAGGGGGAAAAAAAGCAAAATAAAGGAGATAATAATACAATAAATTGTGATAAATCACTTAGGAAAAGTTAAATATCGAGGAAAAATGTATTTGGGAACTGCCACAGAAGTAGCCCTGGGTCTTTATGGGTATCCTTTATCGGGCAAGTGACTATTTTTGGTAATTTCCGAACACATTACAATACAGTGACAGCAGTAGTTACAGTAAAAATTACATCTTTTTTCCCCCTACAGCGCAAGATATAACCTATACTGTTTGAGCTGAACTGGGCTTCCCACACCACTGACATCTGAACCCCACCAGCGTTGAAAACAATAATATTGAAGTCACGCTTTTTCAATACGTTACATGAGCTTAACGCAAAAGAAGACGTGTTAAATGAGGCAGTAGAAATGAGTTGTAATCAACGCGAGGTAATGGAAATCACACGGCTGATTGTTCAGCTCTGGCAGCTTTCACAGTCTCTGACATGTGAGCGAGGTGTCAGTACATTCACCTGTTAGGAGGCATCCCCTTTGTTCAAATCATGCAGCCTGAAGTTTCCCAGCATGCATCTGCAAAGATAAAGTCTACACTGATATGATAAAGACCTATCCTGTTTAAAGGGGTCATATTTAGTAAAGCCACTTTTATTTGTCTTTGGTCCATTTAGTTGTGTATCTGGACCCTAATAGTTCCAGAAGTTTGAATTTGAACCCTCCAGGTGCTGCAAAGCTATCTTTATATTCATTTTGGAAAAAATCAAGTGTATTTCTACAACCCGTTTTAACCCTTTATTGAGCAAGTGACTGTTTTTGGTAATTTCCAAATACAGTACAAGACAGTGACAACAACAGTTACAGTGAGGACACTGAGTCAGCAATCTCAGGTCCAATGTGGTCTACAGGGTCTGTAAGGTCCACCTCTGCATGAACAGTGAGTGTAACTGCTTTGTTAGGTACCATGAAGTAATGGTACTAATGTAAGGAATGATGTTCAAAGGGAGAATGTGGACGTGGACAGGTGTCTGGATCAGCACTTATGTTGTTCTAATGTTCTAAAATACATGTTCCTTTCACATTACATGTGTTTTTACTGATTTTTTTTTTTTTTTTTTACATATACTTCTTGGATTTTTTTTTTTTTTTTTTTTTTTTTTGCAGCATATGAGTAAGGGACCAAATATGTTAACTTTATTAACCTTAACTTTCTACATAGCAATACCATTTTTATTTTTTTTGGGAAAAATTTCACAAAAGTAATAAAGTCTTCTTATGTCCTCCAGTAACGCACTATGGTTGAATTTTGGAATTTTGGAGTATTTCTATGAGTGTCCTATAAATGGTTAAAAAGCAGTTAGTTATTATAAAAGTTAAGTGGCCTCTGTGTGTGCATGTGTGTGTCTGGGGATTCACACAAAAACTGGATAGAGCTGACTCCTGCAGTTTGGCATACTTATGTATTTTTGGTCAAGGAACAGACTTCCGAAAACGGCAAGTTGATAGGAGAAATATTTTGGGAGATATTAGTAATTTTGGAATACAATAGCCTTACAATCACATTGCTATACCCAGAATGATTTGAAGGTGTTAGTTATAATTAGCCAAGTCTTGTTCTACCTGTTTTTGCACTGTTAGCCTATGCTTACCATTTTTCACACCCTTAAACTGTGATATAATCTCAAAGAAAGGGGACAATAATGAGTTTCCCAAATGCTCAAAACCACTGGACTCAATGTGCTCATTACTGTGAGTTTGTGTCCCCAAACTACTCTGTTATTGTCCAAAGTTTTCCTCCTCCACTTTAACTGTTCAGTAGTTTGCTGGTTTCTCTCCTGAGGCTCAATGATTCAGTTCAGTTTTCTTGAAGAAAGCCGATGCGTATTGATGGACCACTACATTAAACTCATCAAATAAGACAAGAAGCGCTTTTCAGAGCCCTTCACTGTCATCCCCCTGATAGCCTCAGTATGTGTTTTTAAATAGCTATTGTTTCTGAGTCCTTGTTATGTTGTTATTGAGTTTTTGAGACCCAAAGGGCAACAGAATACAAATGATCTTTCCTAGTATACCACTGAAGTAGTCTTCTTTTTTTTTTTTTGCAGAATATTATAAAAGAACAGCTCCTGGGTAGAAATGGACAGTTTTATTCATAGGCTGCGCAGATTTTTAACTTCTCTCTAGAGATGTTTCTTTACAGTGTGGTTTACTGTTTGTTTTCCGGCTTGACCTAGTTTTACTTTTGAAACTGTGTCGCATTATTTTCCACACAAAACTTTCTGCAATCTATTTTTTTTTTTCTCAAGGATAGTGGGTTGTCATTATGGATTGTTACACCTTCCACCTGTGCCCACTGAACATAACAACAAAACTGTGACTATGTTCCTATTTATAAGTAGATATTAAATCTATTTTGGAAAAGAACATTTTAAGGGAGTACTTCCTTATTTATAACATTTGATGACTTCACATACAGCTGGATCAAAACATAAAATACGGATAATTATTTTTTATTAATTACAAATATACTGGATTCTGATTTTTTCTGAAGAACACTTGCATACCATGTGATTGTTTTACTACATTGTCATTAACAAATGTAGTAGCGTTAGTAGGGATGGGAATCGATAAGAATTTAACAATTCAGATGCCATTATCGATTTTGCTTATCGATCTGATTCCTTATCGATTCTCTTATCGATTCTCATTGGCTGATGGAATAAAACATTACAAACAGTTGTGTTTGCATTAACTGTCTTTTACATTTCCATCTCTGCACAGAAAATATAACATATACTGTATGCACAAATAATAATAACAGATAACACCAGGCCCGGTTACAGATGGCCATACATGAGGCGGCAATCAGGAATGTTAAGGAGGAAGTGGCGATGGGGGGTGGGATGGGGGGGGGGGGGGGGGGTCACACCATACAACCATAACCATACAAAGTGAAAGTTAAACTTAAGATGCTTTACTAATTACCTCTGCCAAGGACGTTATATTTTTGCCAGGGTTTGTTTGTTTGTTTGTTGGTTAGTTAGCAACATTACTGAAAAAGTTATGGATGGATTTTGATGAAATTTTCATGAAATGTCCGAAATGGGACGAGGAACTAGATTTTGATTGATTAGATTTTGGGAATGATCCGCATCACTGTCTGGATCGAGGAATTTTTAAAAGGATTCTTTATCATTGGGAGATAGAGATATTTCCAACATATGTATGTGTAACTCTCTCTTTAACCCCAACTGGTCAAGGCAGACGACCATCCTCCAGGAGTCTGGGTCTGCTCGAGGTTTCTGCTGTTAAAGGGAAGTTTTTCCTTCCACTGTCACCAGTCACAAGTGTTTGCTCCTGGAGGATTCTGTTGGGTTTCTGTAAATTGGCTTTGAGTCTGGTTTTGACCAACTCTATATATAAAGTGTCTTGAGATAACTTCTGTTGTGATCTGGCATTATATAAATAAAATTTGATTGATTTGATTGGTTTTCCCCTGTAAGTCGCTTTGGAAAAAAGCGTCTGCCAAATGCATAAATGTAAATGTAACTCCACAATGAATGGTCAGAGAGCTTGGTAAAAAAACAAAAACAAAATAAGTTCCATTTTTTGTTTGTTTGTCTGTCTGTTAGCAAGATAACTCAAAAATTTACGGATGGATTTGGATAACATTTTCAGGAAATGTTGATACTGGCATGAGGAACAAATGATAACATTTTGGTGGTGATGGGGGGGTGGGGGGGACAGATCTGCTTGGCGGAGGTCTGGGCTCTCCGATTGCTTTTCTAGTTCCTCTCTGTCTCCTGCTGTTGTGCACCTCATTTTTCTTTTCCTACCTTTGGAAACTTTTATTTGAGGGGGCAGGATGTTTGTTGCCCCCCCCCCCCCCCCCCCCCCCCCCCCCCCCCCCCCCCCCCCCCCCCCCCCCAGAACCGGGCCTGGAGGATGTCCTGGTGTTTGCTCTGCCGCTAGATTCACAAGCGTTGTTAAGTAACATATCAAACACGTGACATTCCTGCAAATGAATTGCATGTTGTGTGGACAAATGTTTGAGCATATTGGAGAGATTTTATTTCCCCCCTTTGAAGAAATGGAAGTTTTGCAAGTGTTACAAGTGACCCTGGTGTCATCTTTTCGCATGAAACATAAACATACTTTGGAGTGTTTCTGCCTTGACACTATGTTGGCTACATTCTAAACCAAAACAATGCAGCATACGTGTGATGTCATCACGCATGTGCAACGAAGGCAGACTCAATAAGCAGAATCGTTAAGCAGGCAGGCAAACGATTCCAAGACCTAGCCCACAAGGGGTCAGCCCATAATTTGAAGATCATTTTACAGGGACTATAAAAGTGATGTGCATTGGAATGTCTGGATCCATTACCTCCTTGGTGTGGATCCTTAGTACTAAGTAATGCTTTGTTTGTGATCAGATTACGTCAAAATAAATTTATAAAAATGAGACCCAAATGAATCTGGACTTTTTCTTGGAGCTTCCAACAAAAGAACACGCTAACACAAGGAATTGAGCTTCTTGATTCCCATCCCTAAGCATTAGCATAGCATTAGTATATAGCACAGAGAGCAATAAAGAAATTCCATTTACTCCAGACTGTAATGGGAATATGCCCAGATGTAATGAAAACGAACACATAACCTTTAAAATTACCAGGTCATATTACTCCACACGTCCGTAACCATATACTTTCATATATATGCATAGACCGGTATGAACAATGCATACAAATGAAATCGCCATAGCATTACAAGACAATAAACTCCTCTGAGGGAAGATGGAGGTGTTGGAGATTAATTTGTGAAGCTGTGACTCATAGATTACCTTCCACTGCCGGTTTGTGTTTGGAGCTTATCAGGTCTTTACAGATGTTTCTCATCCGCTGAGATGAAATAAGAGGCGTATATGTGTGTCCTCAAGAAAAAGAATGAAAGCTTATCATTCAAACATTTTTAATCAAACTGGTATTACATATATAGCTTTTTAAGTTTATTACAGGTTGTGTGTGTTCAAGCTTGAGCTAGTTTATGGTTCAATGACTGTGATTCATTTTCAGATGTAAGTTCACAAGCAGGTGTGTTACTCAGAAACTGTCATGCACTCATTCAGAATGGGTTGTAGAGTACTTACTTTTACCCAAATCACTCAAGTCAGAGCACTTTTTTTGGGTCATCTTTATAAGATGTGGCCATGTTTTCCCAGATCTACTCTTTTTTTTTTTGCTCACTTTACAATTTTCCTATTGTGAAGGCACTTTATTGTAGTCGTCTTTGTTAGCAACTTCTTCAAACATCTTCTCCAAACCTTCTGATTGGATTTGTTTAAAAATTTTAACTAGTGTGTTCACAGTTTTGAGAAATTTGGTTTTTGAATTTTTGACACATTTTTGAAATAGTAAAAATTTGCCTTTACTTATATTGGTTCATATTTTAATGTCTTATAATATGGAAATGGTCAGAGATACCCATATAGTTACTGTTGAGCACTGATAGGAAGTCATATATGGACTTTCCTTTGGGTCCATGACCTTTGACCTTGAGTGACCTTGAAGGGATAAACTCAAGGTCGCCAATGTATACATTTGAACAATCCTCTTCTCTGAAACTAACGGTCAGATTTATTTTAAATTTTTTGTGCAGTTTCCTTAGGACAATGTCTACAAAGTTTGTTCACAGATTTAAGAAATTTAGATTTTAGAATTTTTGGCAAACATTTGAATTATTAAACATTTGCCTTTACTTATAATGGGCCATATTTTGATGGCTTATAAAGAGGGTGCGATTTGTCCAAAACACAGAAGGGGGGTTGGTTTTTTTTGGCGGGGAGGGCGCAGTTATATACATGGGGGTGAAGTCCGTAAGTAACGCTGGCGTGAAACCAAAGTGAAACTTTACATACTTTCAATGTCCAACTCCTGGGTTCTATTCCTCTGTTTTACAGCAGATCTTACATGAAATTTTCACAACTTCTAACCTGTATTGTATACACTGGACACACAAATGCTGGGCCCCAGGAATTTGTCAGCCCCCCCACCCCCTTATGGCGACCCAGTGCATGGGGACGTTCGCAAATTCTGAGACTGCTGACAGTTCGGTTCAGGTGAATGTTTGTGCCAGTCATGTAGGATATAGGTGTAAGAAAACTGTCACAACCTGCTGTTATTTACATTGGTTAGTTGTCCCCCCCAAGGAATGAAAGTCATTGAGCAGAAGTAGGGATGTAAAAACCAGAGGGGGGGGTTGATCCCCCCCATCCCCCCAACAAATCACACTCTGCTTATAACATGGAAATGGTCAGAGATATCAATATAGATACTATTGAGCACTGATAGGAAGTCATGTATGGACTTTCATTTAATTAGTTGGGTTATCCCTCAGTGACAGTACCAGTACTTCTATTGGGAGGTTGATCTCCTACATCAACACCACAAGACTGTAACATAGCAGTAGAATCTGACAACCTCCAAAATTCAAGTTGTTATAGATTCTTGATAGAACATGCCGGTGAGATACAGGGCCATTGGTCCTATTTTTCCTTCTTTTTTTTTTTTTTTTTTTTTTAATTTCATTTTCAATTAACAAGCAGACTTTTTGATTCAGTGTCTCAAATGCAGCGGTAAAACATTAGTACTGCAGATACTCATCATCCACAACATCTGTTTCTTTTTCCTAGTGGACTCGAAGGTTGTCCTTGGAGATATCTGTAGTGGGTCTAATCCAACGGCCAAAACCCATCTTCTCTTTCTGATGAGGTCACTCAGAGGTTCTTGTTTTCTCGTCTTCTGATTGAAAGTGTACGCCATAAATCAATATTGTGGTTTGTGTATGATGTTGAAGCACTAACATTTCTCTCAGTGGGTTAAAATTGATTAAGCTTTGATGATTATCATTGGATTGAACGTCCAAGAATTTGGTCAAACAAGTATAAAGCCATTAGAACTGTAGGTTTTCCAATAAAACCTTCCACCGGAGCTTATGGCTGACCACAAAGTCTTCTCAAATGTATTGAACAAAAATACGAAAAATAAAAAGTACATACATAGAAGAATCCACAGCATATGTTATACTGTCCAAACATGGCGAAAATACACACGAACTTATCCACAACAGTCCAACATGGTCAGAAAAACCGTGAGCTCCTCTCGGCTCTAGTGCTGTATACCCCCCAGGACACGTAGCACCCCCCCAAGCTCAGCACAACTTCTTACACATCCATCCTTAGTAACCTGCCCACACATTAACACGAAACAACCAAAACATCACGACTGTGCAAATATCAAAATACAATCATGTAACACCTCTTCAGATGCAACCAAATTATAAAATTACCAATCACCAATCAATAACAGAACCGAAATTGTCATCAGTTACACAAACCATGCATATGGCACCTATAAGAATTAAAATGCTTCCACAAAACACTCATAAGGACAATGGAAATGTTCTCACAATACTGTATATCAGAAATTCATTTATTTGGTTTCAATTTTGTAAAAGTACATTACAACTTAATGACTGTGGAAAAGTGAGGGATGAGTTGAGAACCACTGGTCTAGAAATCTCAAGGTTCTTGAATTAAACGGAGCTAAAGTGTCATGGTAGGTGAGATGGACACCCTCAGTTCTTTGTTCTTTCCATTGCCATGACTTTCTTCATCTTCCTGCTAAAATGGGGGCTTTTTAAAATGCTGAAGGTTAGTTTTAACTACAGACAACTCTCTGAAGTACAAGGATTATTCATTGTTTATTCTTTAATACAGCCGAACACTTTTCTCAGCTCCTTGTGAAGTCTAGAGACCACAGAATATTATTAATGTTCACACTTTAGATATAGATTTGGAATTCGGTTAAAGGTCAACACTCCATTGACATCACCCGTTCACAGCTTATGTAACAACCTGCCTCAGGAAATGTTGAGTAATAAATCCTATCAGACCTGCCACAAATCACTACACGAGTCCGTTTCCAGTTGTTGAGGGCATCGTTTACTGAGTGAACAAATGATTTCATTTACATTTTTAAAGCTGTGGGTGAAGAGGTTTCTCAAGGTGAAGTCCATCCTCAGGCATTCAAGATTCTCCAGGCATTCAATAACCTTCATTTGTCTATTTGTTTTCTTCCCTTCCCCCATTAGTCATAAACACAGTATTAATTATCCTTCCTGGTGTCCACACAGAAAACACAACTCCACGTTTTTACATCATCAGTAATATGTCATGGCCCTGTGGTCATAGTCTGTCATTTAACTGGTTCACCTTCTTCCATTCCTACCTGAAGGAGGAGCTTTAATCTGTCCTGGAGTTAGTGTCTGTAGTTCTGAAGCGGTGGGTGATTGAATGTAGGCTGATGGGAGCTTTTACACAGCCTCTCTGTTACTTTTCCCAACGGACCATGTAACCTGTGTCAATTCTGTGTAATTATCTATATCTGGTATTATTTGATTCCATTGATTGGTTCCATTACGCACCTCCTCACTTCATAACCATTACTGTATTGAACTACTGCTGATACTGTAAATACACTGACAAGTACACTTTGTATGTTCTGCTATAGTTTATTCTGTACACCGCTTATTTATTCTATTCTATTCTACCTCTTTTTTTTCATGTGTCGTTTAAAAAAGTGAGAGGAACAATGTCTCAATTCTCTGTATGTCCTGTGCATCTAGTGAATTGACGATTTTAAAAAAAATCTTTGAATCTTGATAGAGGGTATTTTGTATTTTCAGCCCTTCTGTAAATATTTCAGTCGTTCTAAAAGTTCAATTATCCATGTAACTGCATTGTATCCATCCAAATACACATGGTGGCTAGCATTAGCATTATCATTAGGAGTAGTGATCTGCCTTTGTCACGTCAGGTTTAGAGAGTAACTCCAGATTTTCATCTGAACTTTGGTCATGGGCACTAACAGGGGGATAAGGGGCCATATAGACGAGTTTAGAAGTATCTGCAAAAGTTTATTTCTTTATTTTTTTTAATCACCATATGGGCATTTCATCTGCATGGAAGCAGCATTTTTGGACCCAGAATATGCATATTTTTGAAAATGGGCCCAGATTGAACAAATGTCAAAATACCATCCTTGCATTTCTGTGTTTACAAAAATCCGTATCTTATGATACCCCACAGAATTAATAAATATACCATATTTCAGTTTTACAGTAATAAAACTGTGAAGTCATTCTACAGTGTGCAGTATCTTACAGTACATATACCATAAAATTACTGTAATCTTCTGGCATCTCTGCTGCTCATGTAATAATAGTAATAGGTAAATCTACTCCGTATATGCATTTGCAGAAATCTCTAGAAGCTGCTGCAGAGATGCCTTCACATTCACATCTTCACCACTCACAGAAGAATGTGAGTTTAGCCAAACATTTGTAGTTGCTATATCACCGAGCTATGTATGTTGTGTTTATTATGGTGTTAATATTATATTGTTGTTATTGTTACTGGATATTAGTTTAACTATGGTGGTAATTACAGTAGATGTAGGTTATAGCCAAATAATTAGTGCTGTCAAATGATTAAAATTTTGATTCAGATTAATCACAGGGTTGCTATGGATTAATTTTTATTAATCACTGTTAAATAGCATTCATTTTTAATCTATATTAATCACATTTCATTTTGCATGAGCAAACAGACTCAAGAAAGAAGGGAATCTCTCTCTCTCTCTCTCTCTCTCTCTCTCTCTCTCTCTCTCGTGGGGAAGCAAAATTTACAATGAACATTTAGTTGTTTTTTTCTCAGCAGGCACTACGTCAATTGTTTTGAAACCAAACATATATTGATGTCATAATCATACCTAACACTATTATCCATACCTTTTCAGAAACTTTTGCCCATATGAGTAATCAGGAAAGCAAACGTCAAAGAGTGTGTGATTTGCTGAATGCACTCGTCACACCAAAGGAGATTTCAGAAATAGTTGGAGTGTCCATAAAGACTGTTTATAATGTAAAGAAGAGAATGACTATGAGCAAAACTATTACGAGAAAGTCTGGAAGATACTATTAAAGAAGAATGGAAGAAGTTGTCACCCGAATATTTGAGGAACACTTGCGCAAGTTTCAGGAAGTGTGTGAAGGCAGTTACTGAGAAAGAAGGAGGACACATAGAATAAAAACATTTTCTATTATGTCAATTTTCTTGTGGCAAATAAATTCTCATGACTTTCAATAAACTAATTGGTCATACACTGTCTTTCAATCTCTGCCTCAAAATATTGTAAATTTTGCTTCCCCACCCTGTATGTGTATATATATATATATATATATATGTATGTATATTCAGAAAATATACGCACTTAAATGCACTTTATGTGTTTGTGCAAGCTGGGTGACACATTAGTCAAAGTGCTAGCAGACTCCCAGACTAACGTATGCTTCATGTTAATGTGTTTTTTTAAGATGGAAGTGCTTTGGTGAAAAGAAAACCTCTTCCAGCAGACTGTATATAATTCTTTTTTTGTGTGTGTGTGAATGTGTGTTTACTGCAAAATTACAGTAAACTTCTGTTTATGGGTCAATTTTCTCAAGATAAGGGGCACTGGTGAACATGATGTGGCGGATCATACAAACTTTCTCTTTTATATTTTCTTTTATATATAGGCAGAATTAAAAGCAAGAAAATAGCATCAGAATGGCTGAAGTAGGTAAAAGCATCAGCTCCACAAAACATGCTTTTTGGTTTCTTATGTATGAATGACAGTGTACATGACTGTGAATGACGAGAAGAGCTCTCCAGTGTTTGTATATACACTGATTTTACTGAATCACTCATCGAGTCAGGGAGTTCATCTGCGATGACCTCTCACCTGATTTTCCAGCATGACCCATGAGTAGTGAAACATCCATTCTGTCTTTAACTTCACCCACTCTGCCTCTACGACACATATGTGATGACTCTTGAGTGTTCCGATCATCATCGAGAAGGCGCACACGTCGGTCTCTTTGTTTGGGTTCTGAGGCACATGACGTGATGATTTGTTTGACTGTGTAATTCAGCGAGATAATGGATAGTAATGTGACCAGTGATGTCTGCTGTTGGACTGACAATATAGGACAAACGTGCACAGAGACAGACCAAGCACATTTGGCTTTTATCTGATGAATTCTGACGGCCTTTGTGATGTTTTCTATAAATATTGTTTAGGTTTTAACAGCAGGGAGTGAGTAGGAAATCATCCATTCCATTTATTGTTGTCGTTGTATTTGCATAACTCATTTCCTGCTTCCTTTCTTCCTTAAATTTCTCTATTATTGCTTCTACTATGGGACAGACTGCAGCTCTATACAGGAGACAAATTCCTTACATCATCTGTCAGCTCATTTTTCCAGAAGACGACTGACATATTTGATTATAACTGTTGCTTCATGAATTTCATGAGTGTTTGACTGACCACTTGATGTGGCAAAATGGAAAGAAGTGAAATTGAAAAACGTACATGTACAGTAAGTTTAAGACATTCATAATGGAAGTGCATTCTACAGAGCACAGACACATCTGAAAGAGATGACTTTAACATCTATGTGGACAAGAATGAAAGTTTTAATGGCACTGATGATGGCTTTCCGAGACCTCGCTGTTTAGTTCCATTTAAGGTTCAACATATGGGCAAAGTCAAGGGAAGGTTAACATCTGATCAAAAAAATATAATTACAATAATCTACATCAAACTTATATTTTTGGGTAGGTAATTACTTGTATTTTCAGGAAAATGTATTTTGAAATGAGAAAAAATTTGGGGGAAAAATTTTGAAGAGTTTTTTGAGTGTGACAAAGTTTACTGCCGTCATTCTGGGTTCAGTTTATAAACTCTCATAAATAAACTAAATTTATTCCAAATACATTGATTTTTGACTATTATATTATTTATGTCATATCTATGAAAAATACATTTGAAAATAATGTTAATATTATTTGTATCATGTAAATATTGTAAAAAAAAAAAAAAAAAAAAAAAAAAGTATATGATAATAATTATTGAAATAAAAATTGTCTAATTTGATATTTACTTTTGTTGTCGATTCGTGATTCTGCCATCTGTCAAAACTGTTGCTATTTAGGTATGATAAAATATTTTTTTCCTCTAACCAATTATTAGGTTGTAAAATAGAGGGTTTAAGGTATACACTGAATGATAGACAATTTTTTGTCCATCTGTGACACAGTACTTTTTGATATTTCTCATTTAAAAATATTTGAAACTAAATTTTTCCCTTTGACTATGTTTAAGATGGCATTTAGACCTTTCCAATTATGTGTAATATTTGTCTTAAACTTGTCTGGTTCAAAAGTTATAAATCAAAAAGTAGTGGGCTGCCCATCTGTGACCTCCCCCATGTATGATTTTTGTTTTGCTGAAGTTTCTGTTGGAGTTTATTCATCTTTAGCTTAGATTACTTTTGAAACTAATGGTAATGCTGTTGCCACTATTGAGGAGGAGCAGACATGCACTAAAGATCGCTTATCAAATAAATGTACATTTCTAGGCATTAACCCTTTATAGGAAACTCGTAGAAATACTCTGAAATTCAAAAGTTCAACCTTAGTGTTATTGCAGGACATAACAAGACTTTTTAACTTTTGTGAAATTAAAAAATATATATATTATTGTCATGTCAAAATTCAAGGTCAATGAAGTTATCATATTTGGTTCCTTACCCATGAGTGGAGAGGTGGACCTTACAGACCCTGTAGATTAGGGGTGTCAAACTCATTTTGGTTCAGGGGCCATATTTAGCCCAATTTGATCTGAAGTGGGCCAGACCAGTAAAATAATGACTTAATAACCTATAAATAATGACAAATCCAAGTTTTTCTTTTTGTTTTAGTACAAAAAACCTCAATTAAATTATTAAAATATTTACATTTTACAAAAAAGATGTGAATAACCTGAAAAAACAGAAATTTCATTTGAAAAATTAGTACAATTTTAACAATATTATGCCTCGACTTATTATTTATACATGTACATTACACACAGTGTTACATACATATTTGGTAACAGGCAGAATATTGTTAAAATTTTGGAGTTTGGAACTAAATTTGAAGAATTTCTACAATATTAGATCTGTTATTATTAACACAACTACAGATCACAGTGGATCCATGAATGCACAAAACATTTAGTAACAGGCAGAATATTGTTCAAATTGCACATTTTGGGTTGTTCATCTTTGTTTTTATTTATATGTATTTATTTGCATTTTATTGTGAAAAAACAGTTTTGTAAATGTAAATATTTTTACAGTCTAATGTTATTTTTTTCACTTAAATTTTTTCCACATAATTTTTCACGAAGAAAATTTGTAGTTGTCATTATTTATGGGTTATTGTGTTGTTATTTTTACTGTAGATCACATTGGTCTGTTTGTGGAACCTGAACCAAAATGATTTGGACAACCTTGACTGTTCAGGTTCATTTTTGCACTTTCATCCTGTGGGCTGGAATGGAACCTCTGGCGGGCCAGATTTGGCCCCCGGGCCACATGTTTGACACCTGTGCTGTAGACCATATTTGACCTGAGATTGTTGCCTCACTATCCTCACTGTAACTATTGCTGTCACTGTCTTGTAATATATGCCGAAATAACCAAAAATAGTCACTTGCCCGATAAAGGATTTAAAGACTTCCACCATGTTTTTGAGGGAGGTTAGTAGGAGTGCTTGTGTACATTCTCTTTGTTAGATGAGGTCACTGCATGTCTCTATAAGAACAGATCTATCATTTGGTGTCCAGTAAATTTATAATGCAGTATCACAAATTTAATTTGATAGAATCGCACAAACATTCACTTGAACACAAGGCTGAAATGCAATGATTCTAGTGGCCGAAGTGTCACAAACCATAGCGCAAGGGCAGGAAAACACAAACAGAATCAGCGTAGAAGCATTTTATAAAACAGAACGAAAATGTGTTTATGCCAGTAAATCAGTGTAGGTGCAGATGTTGCGTGTGTGTATTTGAGTACACAAAAAAAAAAGTCTATGTGGGAGGGTTGCATGAGGCTGAACAGAGGAAAGAGTGATAATTACTCTACTTAACCCATAAAGACCCAAACATCTACTGGTGACCAAAACCATCTACTGATCTAAACTGTTTAATACCTGCTGATCCACTAATCTTATCAATACATGTAAATAATTGGTGTAAAATACAGTTTGTCATCTTTTCATGGTCATCAGATATGACCCATTTGGACGTTCAGAGGCTCCGTAGTTACCATGGAAACACTGTCATCTTCTACAACATTGATTCACCAGTAAAATCCATGGAGTTTGGTCGATGACTGTGGATGGACAAACTTGGTGGGACAAAATTTCTGTGACGGCCACATCTGTGATGTGGGAGATGGTCTGACTAAGTTTCAGGATCATGTATAAGGGCCGATCACACGAACACGGTAGAGCACAGGTGTCAAATATGCGGCCCGGGGGCCAAATCCGGCCCGCCAAAGGGTCCAGTCTGGCCCCTGGGATGAATTTTTTTAAATGCTAAAATTACACTAAGATATCAACAATCATTTTAGTTTAGGTTCCACATTCAGACCAATTCAACCTCATAATAACCTAGAAATACTCACAACTCCAAATTTTTCTCTTTTTTCATATATTTACACTAAAACAAAGTATAATTTCACAAAAAAATCTGAATATCCTGAACAAATAAGAACAACCTGAAATGTCTTAAGAGAAGTGCCATTTTAATAATATTCCACCTGTTAATAAATATTTGGTGTATCTATAGATCCACTGTGATCTGTAAGTTATAATGTACATGTGGAAATGATAAACTAAAGCATAACAGTGTTAAAATTACACTTTTTTTTTTCAGTTTGTTCATGATATTCACATTGTTTGAAAGGATAGTTTGTAGATGTAAACATTTTCATAATGTAATTTTACTTTTTTCACTGTAAAACATAGAGAAAAGTTTGGAGTTGACATTATTAATATATTATTATGTTACTATTATATTGGTCTGGCCCACTTCAGATCAAATTTAGCTGAATGCGGCCCCTAAACTAAAATGAGTTTGACACCCCTGCAGTAGAGGATTTATGGCCAATGGGAAACTCAATCAAACTGTAAAACATAACATAAAACCTCATCGACTAAGATGCAGTTGAACATGTACATTGGCGCCTGCAGATGTTCATCTTCAACTAGTAAGGAGCGGATCAGCGGTTTACCTGGGGGTCGAGTTGGGGCAAGTAAAAAAAAAAAGTCAGTTTCAGACACAGAGAGAGACGCATATATACAGAGAGAGATAGGTAAGGTAGACAATGTATTTATGTGCATGGGGACATTCGCGTATTCCGAGACTGCTGACAGTTCAGTTCAGGTGAAACTCCCACAGAGTCGAGTACACTGTGCGCGTATTGTGAGCAGCGCGGACTCTACATCTGCTTTGGGTCCACCTTGAGTATGCATGGAGCCAAGCATGCCCAACTCTGTGGGTTCTTTAGTGCCAGTAATGTAGGATATAGGTGTAAGAAAAGTCAGTCACAACCTGCCTGTTATTTCAATTGGTTTTTAATCATTGATGGGGTTGCCCCCCCCCCCCCCCCCCCCCCCCCCCCCCCCCACCAGGGTGAAATTCATTCAGCTAAAGTATGGATGTAAAAACCAGAGAGAGGGTTGATCCCCCTAACAAATCACACCCTGTCTATATATGGCTCTATGGCAGTGTTTTTCAACCTTGGGGTCGGGACCCAATGTGGGGTCACCTGGAATTCAAATGGGGTCACCTGAAATTTCTAGTAATTGATAAAAATTAAAATAAAAATAAAAACTTACTAATAAAAAATATATGCTGAGTTGAGACAGACAATCCCAATACATAAAAGACATGACAAACTGAAGCTGAAACTGAAGCACTGTGGTACTGTTTATCTTTCAAATGTTCATTGTGGTCAGTTTCAGATGCTGCAGCTCTTTCATAATTCATAGTTTGAGTTCTTGTTTGTTCAGTATTAATTGTCAGCCTTGTAAATCCAAGCTGGACTGACTGTACATATCCTGACCAAGGAAAATAAAATTCTCCCTTTGTGCAGTAATCTACACCTGGCTTTTCTGCTTCCATCCATAATAATATACATTATATAGACTAAATGTGGACTAAAATTAACGTTTATTTGCAACATAGTATAGCAAACTGTTACACAATCAAAAACAAAGTAATTTTAGCCAAAAAAAAAAACAGTCTCCATTTTGAATGTCTGGGGTTGCCAGAAATTTGTGATGTTAAAATGGGGTCATGAGCCAAAAAAGGTTGGGAACCACTGTTCTATGGAGTGGCTGTGGCTCAGGAGGTAGAACGGGTCATCCAATAGCTGAAGGGTTGGCGGTTTGATTCCCGCTCTGTCCTAGTCATGTGCTGTTGTGTCCTTGGGCCTCTAGTGCTGCTACTCACACTGGTGTATGCATGTTCAGTGGTGGTCGTAAGCACAAATTGGCAGCTACACTTCCATCAGCCTGTCCCAGGGCAGCTGTGGCTACATATGTAGTTTACCACCACCAGAGTGTGAATGTGTGAGTGAATGAATAATGGATCCATTGTATGCATTCATAGAAAAGCGTTATATAAATCTAATCTATTATTATTATTATATTACAAATACATACCAGTGATAAAGTTATACAGATGTGAAGTTCCACATGATGGTGCATGTTTACTGGGATGAGCAACAGGAGAGAGGAGTCATGCAAGGGCGAGAATGAATCAAAAAGTATCTGTTTTTCATGCAAATACCTTCTTTTCACGAGTTTTTTATCCAACAATCCACTGCAAACAAACACAGAATCTATTACACACCCCTCAGTCCGTGACAGGAGTTCAAGCCTCAATAGCATTCCACTGAGGGATTTATTATGTCACTAATTATCTTCATTAATATCATTTCTCTGTACTGAACACAGATTAAAATAGTTTTACCTACATGCCTATTGTTCATGAGGATTCTCATCAGTTGTTACCTTGGAAACTGCTGTTCTTTCTTGGCTTGGTGTTGGAACAAGGACACATATCTGAGTTAAAACAAAGAAATTACATCAAACTAAAAAAATATAGTGTTTTTCACAAATCTGGATGCACAAGAGCTCTTACTGCATCAATAAAAAAGCAGTAGTATTTAGAAAGAGTATAAAACATGTTTTGTTCAATATTTTCTGGTAGTGTTTATTAGAAGCTACATATACCTTTAAAATAATCAGTGAATAAATGGTAGACATTGGAAATCAATTATAAAGTGTGATTTTTTTTTTTTTTTTGTACACTACCTTTTTTTTTTTTGATGAAAGTGTTTTGAATCATCCACAAAAGCATACACATCGCTTTTTTAAACCCAAACCCATGGACACGTCCACCCTGTTACACCACGAAAAGACGATAATTAATTAAAAATAACAATAATAATAAATAAAGAAATAAGACACCCAGATATTAGTCACAGACTAGTATTAATAAGACTCTTCCGGAATAAGTGAGGGATCAACCTCTTTTATGTGATTCAGACCAGGTTGCCAGGTACTACTTATTGGGACATCCTCTTATATAATATCTAATTTTTTCGAATGTTAAATGATGTAAAAGAATACACTACCTGTTTTTTTTAATGTTGCAGATCCAGTACATGTGTATGTTGTCATAAATATATATACATACAGGGGCATCACAGTAAAGAGAAAGAGTCTGAGCAGCCAGTCATGTAAAATAATTGGATGGTTACTTACTGGTTCAGTGTTTGATGTTATTTTTGGTCTGCGATTCTTGCTTTTCCATTAACAGACATTAGATAACATTACAAGTACAGGTTACATTTCCTCTCCCTTTTTACATGCCTGGTTGCACCGACATCAAAACATTATATGAACACATTTTGGTACAAAGACTGGGTGAATTATGTAAACAGTGAGGCGTATCAGGGCATGAGCGACCACCAGCTGATGGAATATGATATTATTGCAACACTAGTGCGCTGAACTGTGGGACTCTAGAAGCACTAGAGTTGATAAAATGGGGAGCTGAGCTAAGCTTACTGGTGTAATACACAGATTACGAAAAATGTAATCGCCCTCATTTTGTTTTGTATTGAAATCAAGAACCATCCAGTGTCAGTACCAGTGGCGGCTGCTCGTCTTTCAGACAGGGGAAGCTCATTGTCTGCTTACATCAAAAAAAAAAAGAAAAAAAATTGTCAAGTTATTTAAACATACATTCGGCCCTCCGTTCCTTTTTAAGAAAATGCTCAGTGACCTTATCGTACCAGTAGGCGTCTTTTCCAGGGACTGGACCAGTGTCCTCTGAATGTCCATCAGAGCTGGGCTGCTTAGATTGCCTTGGCCCATTGTGTTGTGGGTGTAAGACTTCAGCCTTTTTAAACAACAGATGCTCCTTTCACTCTGACCTAGCCGACAGTTTGATTGATTTAACTATCTACAAAACGATATTCAGCTCGAAGAAGAAATGATTAAATTATGTAACTGAAACAAGAAAACGCTGAAATTATATTAAATTGAAACAAGGAAGTACAATGAGTGTGTTTTATTTACAGTGCAAGAAATGAACGAGTAATTTCGTAGTGGTTTCTCTCTTGATTTCACAGCAGAATGCGCGGCGGTATTAAACTGAATTGTGTCAGTGAAGAAGTAGATCTGAAAATAGCTGTCAATCAAACGGGATTCAGCCTTTCGACTGATCCTCCAATCAGCGCACGGGATTCTGGCATCCAGCCCGGCCGAGCTCCGCCCACAGCTCCATTCACCCCCAGAGACGCCGATCGTCCAGACAACATCGTGGCATTTATCCAATTACCGTCCAGTTTTGAGGCAATGAAAAAAACTGTTCCACTCAGTCCCATTGAAGCCCAGAGACGCCTGCAGTCTACGGACAAATGCACTGAGCAGAGATCGAATGAGAAAACAGCGCAACGGGAATGTATGAGAAGTGAACAACATCGAGTCTGTTGATTTGTGATAAAGCTGATTCTGAACGAACTTGTCTTTGAGATGAACGTGTTCTAACACATTTGTAGTCAATAAAATGTCAACACCACCGTACATATTTAACCATATAATTTTTGTAATTTTAGGGGAAGCCAGGCTTCCCTTGCAGTCTATGAGAAATCGCCACTGGTCAGTACCCCCCTGACTCCAATTCACCAACTCACAAACTTAGATTTTGCACTCTGTATAAAACTGTCTAATTTGCACTATGTAAAAAAAACTCTTTTTGCACTACAATAACATATAGATAAACATATATTTTTACAGACCGTATCTCTGTACATATCCACTCACTGTATAGAAACTCCAATTTGCACTTTCGGTACATATTACAATATAAAACCCACTATAAATAATGTATACATAAACATATATTTTTAATAGAATGGATCCACACATCCACTCACTGTATAAAAACTCCAATTTTCACTCTGTACATATTATATTATAAATTCACTGTAAATCTCAACCCATTGTTGTCCTTGTCTCTAGTCAAATGTTTGTTTATATTATGTCTAGGTCCACATGTTGTCTGGGTTCATGTCGGGACTGTATGTCGTGAGTAATGTAAAAACCGAAGCCAAATTCCTTGTATGTGTTCACATACTTGGACAATACAGGGTGGGGAAGCAAAATTTACAATATTTTGTGGCAGGGATTGAAAGACAGTGTATGACCAATTAGTTTATTGAAAGTCATGAGAATTTATTTGCCACACGAAAATTGACATAATAGAAAATGTTTTTATTCTATGTGTCCTCCTTCTTTCTCAATAACTGCCTTCACACGCTTCCTGAAACTTGCGCAAGTGTTCCTCAGATATTCAGGTGACAACTTATCCCATTCTTCTTTAATAGTATCTTCCAGACTTTCTCGTAATAGTTTTGCTCATAGTCATTCTCTTCTTTCCATTATAAACAGTCTTTATGGACACTCCAACTATTTTTGAAATCTCCTTTGGTGTGACGAGTGCATTCAGCAAATCACACACTCTTTGACGTTTGCTTTCCTGATTACTCATATGGGCAAAAGTTTGTGAAAAGGTATGGATAATAGTGTTAGGTATGATTATGACATCAATATATGTTTGATTTCAAAACAATTGACATAGTGCCTGCTGAGAAAAAACAACTAAATGTTCATTGTAAATTTTGCTTCCCCACCCTGTATTTGTTTGAAATCATCATTACTGGATGACTTCATCACATTCATATTACTTGATGACTTGAGTAAGTTTACTGGTCTAACACACAGATTTGGAAGAAAATGGCCATCATTTTGTTTGTTCATTTTTTGTTTCGACGTGGACCATAGACTTTGACACAGGACTAGAGGTGGATGATATATACTGACAGTCAATAGAAACTTTGAGGTAGAAATGTCTGCATATTTCTATTTGTAGGGGGGTTGTAATTATTCATTGTGGATTTATTGATGACTTAGTGCTCGGGTAGTTGAGATAATGATGAGTTGTCATGTTGTCACAGTTCATTGCACATGGGTTGGTCTCTTTGCAAAAGTGGACCAAATACACATTGAGCAATACTCAGTGGGTATCTGCACAATTTGAGGATTGGTTTTGAAGGCCTATATAAAGGCCCAAAAAAGACCACCATTGTTAGTCCAGTGAATGGCATCATGCCATGTCTATCACATGAACAACGCCTCTGGGCACTGGGTATGGTGGAGGCCAGTTTGAGCTCCAGTGATACAGGCAGGTGTATGTATGGGCTGTTCCCAACCTACAATCAGAAACCTGGTTGAACGCCACAACACCACAGACTCCCCAACTGCATCGAAGCAAACGGAGGCCAAACCCGGTATTGACTGTTGTGACTTTGTGTTTGGCAGGTGCCATTTTCTTTTGTTAAATTTTTTGTTTTGAAATTATTCTTGAAACTTTAGATTTTTGTTTCTGTATGTCAATATCTTAAACAAATGATTCATATGAAAAAAAAATCCAGTTTAGGGTTTCAAAATAACAATTATGTCAAAAAATACAAAGTTTTCATTGACTGTGAGTGTATATCGCCTGTGATAATATTGTGAAAGTTGATTTGACGATGTGCAATTTTATATTATCGAGTATTCATACAGTCTCAAAAAGAAAACAAATGGACAGTGATAGAGAGGTGCATGAAAGTCCTCACTGGCCAAATACGTGCCTCAGAAGCCAATCAGTGGACAGGATTCAGTCTCGTGGTGACTCGGTGGCACCCAAAACACAACATGGTTTCACATGGAGGAAATATGCAGTAGTCTCCTGTCTCAGCGGATTATTTCATAGTGAGATGTTGGTCCACATCACTTATCTGGAAGTGGTTTGGTTTTGACAAGACTGATGCAAGGTTATTATTGTTAACTAAAACTAACGAAATGATGAAAACTAGAATTGTAAAAACATTTTTGTTAACTGAAATAAATAACTAGAATTAAAAGAAAAAACTGATAACTAACTGAAACTGTATTGTGTGCTTGCAAAACTAACTGAAACGTAAAAAAATTATGGATAAAATTCCCTTAGTTTTCATCTTTGTCAATGTCGGATTGATATGAAATCGATTTATTTCCCTCGAGCAATTTTAGCTGCTGGCACCATATGATATTTAACAGTCCGTCACTTCTCGTCATTTGTCGTTTACAGTCGTCTTTTCGTTCCCACTCTACCTGGAAACATGGAGACTAAAGCTGGGAGAAAACAGCAGAGTCCTGTCTGGGATTTATTTGAAAATGATGGCAAAGAAGATAAAAGATTTAAAAAAACTAAAACTAAGCATTTAGAAAATAACGAAAACTAATAAAAACCAGCAAACCTGCTCTAAAGACGAATTAAAACTAACTGAATTAGAGAAAAAAAAAAGTCAAAACTAAATAAAACTAAACTATAATGAAAAATCTAAAACTATTATAACCTTGGACTGATGTCAGTCAAAATAACGTTACATGTAAGCTGGGGCGCCATTAAGGGGGGGTAAATATGACAAATTCATGGGGCCCAGCATTTGTGGGGGGGTCCAGTGGATACAGGTTCGAAGTTGTGAAAATTTTATGTAAGATCGACTGTATAATAGACGCATAGAAGCTGGGAGTCAGACGCTCAAAGTATATTAAGTTTCAGTTTTGTTTCACACCAGTGTTAGTTACATTAGTTATGGACCGCACACTAGATGATTAAAGGTTTAGAAAAAGTTTCATTTTTGAGTGCTGTCTTGGTAGATGTCCTTCCACGTGTAATAGTCGAAGAGGTAGATTCTTAACATGTGCGTTTATACACTTATATAAATCAATCTACAGCCTTTTCTCATGTCACATGGTTTGACTCATTTGTTAATTTCCAGTCTAAGGTTGTCAGGAAAATATGTTCGGTTTAAATGATGGTCCATTGACTAGAAAAAAAAAAAAGAACAACTTTTTCATAGAAGCCTTATATACATGTATGTGTAGGAACAAAGTGACAGACATTCATCATCCACAGTGAGGGATGAAGATGTTTAAGTGTGTTATTCTGAGAATCCACTTTCCACTCACGTGAGACAAGGTTTAAGGATGAGGAGGAGCAGTGAACACAGGTCTGAGTTTATCCACCTTCCATAATTGTGTCTTTGCATCTCGCCACTTAACCAGGCAGTGACACGTGCAAGGAGATGAATACTGAAGGTTATTTAGAGGTGAAGACGTGAGAGGTTTATCAGTGAACATATAAAGTATGAGTCAGAACATATGCAGATACACAGCTTTAGTTTATGGATGTAGATGTACAGGGTGGGGAAGCAAAATTTACAATATTTTGAGGCAGGGATTGAAAGAAAGTGTATGACCAGTTAGTTTATTGAAAGTCATGAGAATTTATTTGCCACAAGAAAATGTACATAATAGAAAATGTTTTTATTCTATGTGTCCTCCTTTCTCAATAACTGCCTTCACACGCTTCCTGAAACTTGTGCAAGTGTTCCTCAAATATTCGGGTGACAACTTCTCCCATTCTTCTTTAATAGTATCTGTAAGAAAGTCGACATTGCTGTGTGATGTTCTATTGGTAGCATGTTCTAAAATGCCCCAAACAGCATAATCCAGAGGGTTTAGATCTGGGCTAGAAGGCGGCCATAAACATGATTTCCAAAAATTGCTAAAGTTGGATTTGCAGAAATCTTGTATTTTTCTAGCTGTGTGGGCTGGAGCACCATCCTGTGTCCATACATAATTTCCATCTGGGTAGTTTGCTTTAAGCCATGGCAATACCTGGTATCTGGATGGATTTGGTTGGATCCTTTAGGATTTTGGATTTGTGAGCTTTAATAAAAGCTTTGGTACGTTTTTTGTTGCTTCCTCCACTTCTAGACTTTCTCGTAATAGTTTTGCTCATAGTCATTCTCTTCTTTCCATTATAAACAGTCTTTATGGACACTCCAACTATTTTTGAAATCTCCTTTGGTGTGACGAGTGCATTCAGCAAATCACACACTCTTTGACGTTTGCTTTCCTGATAACTCACATGGGCAAAAGTTTCTGAAAAGGTATAGATAATAGTGTTAGGTATGATTATGACATCAATATATGTTTGGTTTCAAAACAACTGACGTAGTGCCTGCTGAGAAAAAACAACTAAATGTTCATTGTAAATTTTGCTTCCCCACCCTGTACTCATATCTGAAACTATACAAAAATATGAGACCAGCGCAAAATGATCACTTTTTCTGATTTTACCATTTATAGGTATGTGATTGAGTAAATGAACATTTTTGTTTTATTCTTTAAACTATTGACAAAATTTCTCCCAAATTCCACATAAAAATATTATTTAGAGCATGTATTTACAGAACACGGTCAAAATAACAAAAATATGCAGTGTTTTCAGACCTCAAATCATGCAAAGAAAACAAGTTCATATTCATTTCTAAACAACACAATACTAATGTTGTAACTTGGGAAAAGTTCAGAAACCAATATTTGGTGGAAAAACCCTGATTTTCAATGAAAGCTTTCACGTGTCTTGGCTCTCCACCATTGCTTTTGGATGACTTTATGCAGCTCCTGGTATAGAAATTCAAGAAGCTCAGCAATGTTCCATGTCTGGTGACCATCTATATTCCTCCAGAAGTTTTCAAAGTGGGTTCAGGTCTGGAGATTGTTCTGGCCATGACAGGGTCTTCATCTGGTGGTTCGTCATCCACACCTTTATTGGCCTAGCTGAGTCCAGGAGCATTGTCCTGATAGAAAAACCAGTCCTCAGAGCTTGGGAACATTGTCAGAGCAGAAGTCCAGTAGTTTTCAATAGTTATTTTTGGATTCCAATTATTTTTGCGGTACTAATAGCACTGTTTTTGCCTATTGTAAGAAGATAGTCATGGCCACAGTAGTGGTTTTTATATTTCTCCTTCTTAAATAAGACATGGATCAGGTGTTTATTCAGTAGAATAAGGTATGTTTGTGTCGGAATTCAACAGACACAGGAATGGGGATGGGAATCAAGTCTACATAAAAATAGTGCATTTATTTTTGATAAATATTGAATAAATATTGCATTGTTATTGCAGGACACAAGATTATTGCACGACTTATTGCAAATAATTGACATTTGAGGGATTATTGCACACGTCATAACTATGCATAGGTTTATGCCAGTGGTTCTTAACCTGGGTTCGATCGAACCCTAGGGGTTCGGTGAGTCAGTCTCAGGGGTTTGGCGGAGGTCAAGACACACACTCGACTCATTAGTCGGGTGTGTGTCGGGCTAGGTCTATGTATGTAAACAAACGGCTTTGGAGACTCTTTCTCTGATTGACATCCAATATACGCGGTGTATTGTTGTTGCTTATAGCACTACAACCCATCCGGAAGTGTTTATAATCTCTTCCAGTCGTCTGACGATAAATTATTTTCCACATCGTTGTTATGACTTTTGCTACTTCCTGTTAACCACGGAGGCAGCCATGTGTAGCGTTTGTTTACATTTTCGGTCACCGCACTGGTCAGTTACAATCATGTGACGACCGACGCACCGCCGCAGATGGAGAAAGAGAGTGGCACTTGCCAAGGTGAAGCCACACATTTCTGAACTGGTCTGTCAAAGGCAACAGCAGAAGTCACACTGATTTGCAGTAAATATTCATTATTATTGTAGCCTGATGGAAATTGGGTGATAGGTGTGTGTTAAAATGTTAAAAATGATGAATAGCATAAATACAATAAGTTTATTATTGGAATACATAAGGTTAAAAATTAAAACCATTTCAGTGTGGTAGTATTAAAAAAGGTCATGTCTTTGTGAAAAGGTATGTAATTTGTTGTGAGTTCATGCACTGTATTGGTTTTGTTCTTTGAGCACAGTGATGTTAATGCACCGGTCACTTTGTGCACCAGTAAAACATATACCTGTGTCTTGAATTTGAAAAAAATCATATTTTATTTTTTAATAAAGAAGGGTTCGGTGAATGTGCATATGAAACTGGTGGGGTTCAGTACCTCCAACAAGGTTAAGAACCACTGGTTTATGCATTGATGAGTCGCTAATGCTGGCATGGCTGAGGCATGGACCCCACCATATTCTGCCCTAGATCAGCCTTTTAACCCGACCAGCCCTGAAACATATTGTTCAGTACACTTATAGAAATCACTGATGCTCAAACAAACAGCATCCAGACATGTGACCTGCTCCTCAGACTGCTCCTCCAATCATAAAGCCTTTCAAAGCCAGGCACATCTAATCATTTGTCTCTCAGAGGAACTCATTCAACTGTCTGGTCCACAAGAAGGAAAACAGCAAATTAAAGAGCATCATATGTAAGGCTTGGGTTCACTATGGTAACAGTGAAGAATGGAAGGACATCGACAGTGTCTTTGTTGTTGCTGGGGTTTAAGGTGTGAGCTACAGTTATGCTTCTCTGCACAGGAGAATGTCAGCGAAAAGACTGAAACAAGACATCGCAATATAAAAGCTGGTCTAAACCGAACTATTAATTGTTCTGTAGTCCGTTAAATGTGTTGTTGACACACACCGACACTGTAGTTGCTTTAAAAAAATGTAAGTTTCAATATTTCCTGTTCATCCAGACATAAAATATAAGCTTTGACGACATCTATATCGTAATACTGGAGGGTCTCAGATCGTCTGTGTGTGTTTCGGCACGATTCTGACTAATTGAGATGTTTTTGCCTGCCCAGTTTGGTACCTGCAGTTGAGGAATAGTCCCAACTCCACATTAAATATATTGGCAAGTTGATAGGACTAATAGTTTTGGAGATATTTATCATTTTGAAATACAATTGCCTTACAGTCATGGAAGTGCATTATGGGAAATGAAGTTAAAAACAGGAACATCGCATTTACTCCCGCAGTCCCGACATATCGGTATTAACATTGGCGCCTGCATACGGCCTGTGCGTACTTTGTGCCTACAGAGAGAGAGAGATAGACTGATATGTATATATATAGAGAGAAAGAAAGGTAAGGTACGTCCTGGTACTTACGGAGAACTCCCACCACCCTGGTCTTACGAATAATCCCCCCCGTCTTACAAACTATTCTCCCCCACCCCTGTCCGTGCGCTTTGTGTGTACCTCACAATTTCCCTCTGTAGGTGCGCCTGGATATTAATACTGTATATTAATCATCATTTCCATTTTAAAGACTGATTTACCAAACAGTTTTTATGTCACTACTTGTTAAATATAGACTCACATTTTTTCCCAAAAGTCTCACCAGCATAAAAACTACCACATCTAGAACCCGTGGCTCCCCATGGGTCAAATACTAGTTATTAACATAGTTTCATTGATTAGTCCCAAACCAGTAGATGGATATCAACTGTTCTGAGCCTCAAAATAAAAACCAGACAGTGAACAAAACTTTATGTTTCTAATCTTATGAATATTGATGCAGGCTTTAAGACATGATAATGAGCTGTCTGTACATAATGAATAGATGCCACATTAACCCTTTCATGCATAGGCCACTCCAGTGGACAGTTATTCTCCAGCTGTTCTCTTGTATATTAATGGGTATTGATGTTTTAGTTCCATATCAGCCAACACAATGGACACTTACGCACCATCCAATACACTGAAATTCAGACCATTACAGTAACTTTGCTGTTCTTGATAAACCTGATCTGTAGTAACATGTTTGAGTGTAAATCAATTGTTATTTGTGAGACAAGAAGTTTGTTTTTGGATATTATCTCCATGAAGTGAGTAATTACTAGCAGAATATGTTAAAATGTGAGAAGACATCAGATTAGCAGCATTAAAAATTTTTATATTTCATTGTTTTCATATCACTTCCTGATATTGGATTTTAAACATGTTTCTTTACTTCAAAAATTAAATGCATGGATATTTTTGTAACTCCATTGGAAAAAAAAACAAAACAAAACTCGATCGCATTGTTTTTTTCATGCCTAAGGAGGAATAAAAACACTGAAGAAAAAAAAATTGACTAAGGTTCTCACAATTCATGCATGAAAGGGTTAATATGCACCATTATACCACAGGAAAGTTGTAATTTTTTACTTTTTACAGCATCTATCTATCTATCTATCTATCTATCTATCTATCTATCTATCTATCTATCTATCTATCTATCTATCTATCTATCTATCTATCTATCTATCTATCTATCTATCTATCTATCTATCTATCTATCTATCTATCTATCTATCTATCTATCTATCTATCTATCTATCTATCTATCAGTAAATCTCAAAAACCACAATTTATTTCAGTTAATGAACTACCGCCCCAGTTTCTTTAACTTTAAACCACCTCAGTACCAAAAATCTGTGGTTACCTGGACAAAAGGCTGCGTGTTCTAGAGATTTTTAGACCAACGGTGGCTCTGGACTACTCCATTTAGGCTGCTTATCGGGGGGGGGGGGGGTTGCGTAAGTTAAATTAACTCACCAGTTACGTTTCGGATGGATGGACCACAACAGGAGAAAATGAAGAACTCACCAAAAAAAAAGGTTTAAGGTTTTAAAAAGTTAAAACAATAGCTTGATTTATTGCGTCAGGCAAAAATAGCAAAAGTTACAAAAAGAATCTAGCATCAAACATGCATTTCGTCACAGAGAGAAAAAGAAAAACCCACCAAAAAGAATTTCCTTTATGACCTTTTTATAGTCTGTAGTGACTCTTGGAAACTCCCATTATTCAATGACATCATTCGTCGTACGCTTATTATTGGTTAATGGCAGTTACTGGGCAGAACATGTCAGTCACTCCATAAGCCAGTTTTAAGAAAAGCACATGCTTTTGCATGTGCACAGCTTTTGCTTAACACCTGCACTATTAGGCTAGCATTTCTTGACCACAAAATTTCCCCAGGTTCAAAATCTGGTTTTTCTGCTCGACTCTCTTTACCACAACTACTTTCTAAAGCTATAAAATTAGATCTTTTAGGTAGAATATGACCTTTCCTCCAAGTTCAGCAGAGGCAGGTGTGAGTTCATCAAAACCACACACACGCACGAATCAAACCTGACACTGACTGTTCAGTACAAATAAGGATACATCTGCAAAAATAAAAGACTCTTGTAACATTGAACTTGTAACATTACATTTTTTCTTCTCCATTTTGGTTCATGATGTATGATTTATGATGTTCATCCGACATTTTTTTAGAGCCAGATTTAAAGTCACACATTCAACTCCCATTTAATATAATCTGTATCTCACATCCGTCCGTCCTTCCATCCGTCCTTCTATCTATCTGTCTGTCTGTCTATCTGTCTGTCTGTGTCTCTCTCTCTCTCTCTCTCTCTCGGATTGTGTTTATACCACAGATTATTGACAGTTCATGAGGAAGCTGAGACTAAGAGGAACTATAAGAACATCAACAAGACCAACTGCCTTTAAAAATCATTAAAGTTTTGAATATGTTCAAGACATGATAAACTGTACAGTCATATATCCCTGTATACATGTTAAATACTAGTATCATGTTCATTTAATCTGACATTTCAGTGTAGCTGCTGCCTGACTTTAAAGTTACTGTGACTGTAGAAAATGAAGACACTTTGATTTTCAGCAGACGTAGCACTTTTAAATGTCTTGTAACGTCATAGCCACCACTGGAAGTGGATATACAGGTAAACATGTCCTCTGACTGCTTATTCAATCACTGTCACCACATAGGAGGAGGAGGATGAAGATATGCAGCCATGACTGGGTTTAATGTTAATTCTCATAATTAGTAATAATTCATGCCTCTACAGTGACTTGACTTTCTTATTTTTATTTATTTAACTTTTTGTTTAACCAGGAAGTCCCTTGAAATAAAATCTCTTTTTCGAGGGAGACCTGGCTTAAAGGCGCATCAGTACAAAACAAAAGAACAGACAGAATATAAAACGTACATACAGTTAAAACAACATAAAAGAGTTGAAATCCAGTTCAAGAACAGTAATTTGTCATAAAATATCATGCATAAGCATTTATAATTCTCAGTTTTAAATCAGTTCAAGGCCAGTTTTAGCTCCTGAAGTGTAATTATTTCATAAGAGTCATAAGCAATCCCATTCAATCCACAGTTTCAACACATTTTCCTCTTATAAAGTTGAATGTATGAGTAGACTGCCCCCCAGTGGACACCAGCAGGAAATGAAACTGAAGAGACTATTCCAGCTACTATGCACAAAGAATTCCACCAAGACAAGAAAAAATATATATGGAAACACAAATATTCATTCCACATTTAACATGGTGAACTACAGCAAAAAAAAAAAAAAAAAAAAAAAAGTAAAAACAACAAACAAGTGTTATTTAACATCCTTAGCCTGTTTAAAAATAGACATCACATCATTCCTATTAAACAAAAGGTGGAGTAGATTTTTTTCAGACTGTGTTTGTTAAAACCACCTTTAAAATAAGCTTTTTTTTATACAGAGTGTGTTACATCTCCATTACTGCAAGGTTTTACAATTTGTCTGAAAACACAAACGCTGAATCTGCAACTGAACACAGAGCATTACTGAAATAAGTATGTTATTACTCCGCCCCTGAAGGGGAGGTAAGGGGTATTGTTTTTGGTTCGGTGTGTTTGTTTGTTTGTTAACACTCTAGCAGCAAAACTATTGGTTGAATTCATATCATATTGGGTTTATACTGTAGATTACCAGTGACTCAGAAAAGATGTGGTTACATTTTGGGAAAAGTAGGTCAAAGTTCAAAAATCTTTGAAGAAATTCAACTCTTTTTCTCCTCTTCTTTACTTATAATGGGTGAGATTTCAAATGTCCAAATTTCAGACTTGGTACATGTACAGGGTGGGGAAGCAAAATTTACACTGAACATTTAGTTGTTTTTTTCTCAGCAGGCACTACGTCAATTGTTTTGAAACCAAACATATATTGATGTCATAATCATACCTAACACTATTATCCATACCTTTTCAGAAACTTTTGCCCATATGAGTAATCAGGAAAGCAAACGTCAAAAAGTGTGTGATTTGCTGAATGCACTCGTCACACCAAAGGAGATTTCAAAAATAGTTGGAGTGTCCATAAAGACTGTTTATAATGGAAAGAAGAGAATGACTATGAGCAAAACTATTACGAGAAAGTCTGGAAGATACTATTAAAGAAGAATGGGAGAAGTTGTCACCCAAATATTTGAGGAACACTTGTGCAAGTTTCAGGAAGCGTGTGAAGGCAGTTATTGAGAAAGAAGGAGGACACATAGAATAAAAACATTTTCAATTATGTCAATTTTCTTGTGGCAAATAAATTCTCATGACTTTCAATAAACTAATTGGTCATACACTGTCTTTCAATCCCTGCCTCAAAATATTGTAAATTTTGCTTCCCCACCCTGTATAGCGACAACTGAGCACATGCATAGACATGATGACATCAGCTGGATCAATACCAAAATAAGCTACAATACATGCAAGGGGTGGGGTTTGTTGTGCCTGCCACCACTTGTTTTATTAGTTGAAGTCCTCTTAAACAGTCCTCCAAAACCTCCAACTCAGTTATCCATCCGTCAAACACACACTCTGTGAGTTCACACTTAATGTTGTGCTGCCATCACATGGGGCATTTATTTTGGAAAAGTGCTTGTTAAAATAATCTTCCATTTAAGGCTGGAACAGTGCATAGTTCCCATCAATCACTCACTAAATTGGTCAATTTATAGAGTTAGTTTGAGAGATTTTCAGTGCAAGACGTGCTCTTATCATGCTGTTCTCTGCACAATAACAAACAACATTAGTAGTTGGAGTATTTTCCACAGAACTAAACTCCCCTCCTGCAAATTTTTTCCCTGCCTTGTTCTTTGTCGTTGTTTTTCTAGTCAGATTCCAGTTTTGCAGCTCAAATGCCATCAAACTAAAACTGAATTACAAGTATCAGTAGAAGCATTTCCACCAACATGCAGATCCATGTCAGTTTGACCACACCACTCCCTGAAAATTGGAGTTTGCTGACCACGTGCATCGGTTCACTGGGGTAAATGAACCGCAACAGTGAACAGGTATAAAGCTCATTTGTGTTTGCTTTCTGTTTTTTGACTTTACTCTTGATTGTGAACCGACCATCAGCTTCCTCCTTTTGTGTAGTGATGACGTCTGTCAGTTCAGTGTCTCCAAGGGTCCAGTTGACTTGGCCTGGGGGGTAAACGCCACTGAAGGTGCACTCAGCCTCAGACTCACTAACACTGTGGTGAGATTCTTCAATGCATTCTGGAAAGATAATGGACGTTTGTCAGATGTAACATTAAAGAATGAAAAAAAAAAAAAAATGATGATAAAAAATACACACGCATAATAATCCTCATAGCATGATTGGTCATTCACAAATGGACAGAATTATTTGGACACGTTGAGTTCAGGTGTTTCTTTTCTAACGGGTCTGGGATACAAAACAATAATGACAAATGTCATAATATAGTTTTATATTGTGATAAATATCATTGCATTTGTTCATTTGGTTTAAATTGTTGTCTTTGCCTCTAAAATGCAGTTTTTATTTAATTTCACTTTTTTTTCATCCATGACTATGATTTAAAATGTTTAACCTCTAAATTCCTAATATATTTTCATGCTCTGACTGTAAATAATAATTTTCCACCACAACTAACCATTTATCTAATCTCCCATTAAACTTTAAGGAATAACTGATATTTATAAACTATATGGACAAAAATACTGGGACACATCATAGCTACAACTCCTCAGATGTCCTGTTCATGCTGATATGACATAAACATCAATATGATATTCATCACAATATAAAACTATATTATGATATTTGTCATAATTGTTTTGTATCCCAGAATTCTGTTACAAAAGAAACACCTGAGTTCAACGTGTCCTAACTTTTGTCTGTTTGTGTATGAGTTAGACAATTATGCTATGAGCCTTACTCACTCTATCTATCTATAAATAAAACAGGCTAACTCACCATATAGTCCAACTACAGTGGTTCTGCTGTCTGATCCTGTTCTGGAGCGCATCTTGCAGAAGTATTGGCCCATGTTGGTTGGCATTATTTTCATGATGGTCAAATTGAAAACAATTAAAATCGAATTGTCGTTGACCTCTGATGTGTTGTGACACAGAAACTGAGTCTCATTAGCTGATTGACTTTCCCCAGATTTACACAGATAATTCCCATGCTGCATCCAGTAGAGCTCCATAATGTTCCTTATGTCCATTACAGGGAACTCACATGTCAGAGTCACATTGTCTCCACACTTGGCCACCACTGTAGGTGTAATGTTCACCTCTACATCATCGCCAACTATTCACGTAAGAGAAAAACAAAAACAAAACATACATATCTGTATAATGAGTTAAATTCAGATATTTATTTCTGAGTAACTGCTAGCTTTAAGTGTGTTTGATTCTTTTGCAGAAGCAGCTTTCATTGTGGGTAACAGTTCATTTAGACCCAGGTCTACACAGACACTGACAAAACACAATGAATGGAAAGTGAATCCTGACTTTAAAGCTTTCAAAAATATTTTATGAATGTAAAAACAAGCCTCACCAGTAACGTCAAGAGCTGAAATGAACCAGATGATGCAAATCCAGCCAAAAGGTCCCTTCTGTGTCCTCACACCTGAGGACAAACCCAGTGCTCTCATCTGGATTAAAACCAAATAACAGTCAAATTAGAATCATCCAATAAAAGCAACACACAGGTAAAGAGGGTCAGATCAGGACTCACCATGTTGCTCCTCATCTGAGCCAAGGTTAACTGACTTCTATTTCACTAAAGGTGCTCCAGCTTCATTTATGAAACTCTACTCACTGTCTTCCAGGAAAAGCAGCCTGTATGGTGTTGGATTTGCCTTGAGCATGGACAGACATGCCCTGGAATGCACATCATGGATGAAGCAGGTAGTTCTGTGACTTATCTAAACCTTCACCAAACCAAAACAGGTCAGTATATAAATACATTAACCGCTTATCACTGACGAGAATCTGCCGGTTGGACAGTTTAAATCACAGGTATCAAACATGTGGCCCGGGGGCCAAATCTGGCCCGCCAAAGGTTCCATTCCAGCCCACAGGATGAAAGTGCAAAAATTAACCTGAACAGTCAAGGTGGTCCAAATCGTTTTGGTTCAGGTTCCACATACAGACCAATGTGATCTACAGTAAAAATAACAACACAATAACCCATAAATAATGACAACTACAAATTTTCTTCGTGAAAAATTCTGTGGAAAAAATTTAAGTGAAAAAAATAACATTACACTTTGAAAATATTTACATTTACAAAACTATTCTTTCACCAAAAATGGAAATAATACATAAATAAAAACAAAGATGAACAACCCAAAATGTGCAATTTGAACAATATACTGCCTGTTACTAAATGTTTTGTGCATTTATGGATCCACTGTCATCTGTAGTTGTGTTAATAAAAACAGATGCAATATTGTAGAAATTGTTCAAATTTTCGTTCCAAACTCCAAAATTTTAACAATATTCTGCCTGTTACCAAATGCTTATGTAACATTGTGTGGAATGTACATGTATAAATAATAAGTCAAGGCATAATATTGTTAAAATTGCACAAATTTTTCAAATGAAATTTCTGTTTTTTTCAAGTTATTCACATATTTTTTGAAAAATGTAAATATTTTCATAATTTAGTTGGGTTTTTTTTTTTAACTAAAACACAAAGAAAAACTTGGATTTGTCATTATTTATAGGTCATTAAGTCATTATTTTACTGGTATGTCCCATTTGAGATCAAATTGGGCTAAATATGGCCCCTGAACCAAAATGAGTTTGACACCCCTGGTTTAAATAAAATACCTATGTATGCTCACCGGCCACTTTATTAGGTACACCCTGTGAGTACTGGGTGTACCTGATTAAGTGACAAGTAAATGTTCAGAGGTGTTCATCTGCATACCTCACTTATAACCAGTGGTTAGTCGAGTTGCACTCTGGTTGTCCTTGTCTGACCTCTTACATCAACAAGACACTTTCATCTGATGAACTGCTGCTCACTGGGTATTTCCTGTTCCAGACCCCTCCCTCTAAAACCTACAGATGCTGGTGTATGAAAATCCCAGTTGATCAGCAGCTCCACATTCAGTCACATAAATCACTTTTCTTCTCTATTCTGATAGTCTTGACCTTCAGCCGATCATTTTGACCATGTCTAAATACACTGAGGTGCTACAATGTGATTGGATATTTGAGTGCATGAACAGTTAACATGGGGTACCTAATGTTATGGCCAGTGAGCGTATATACTACACTGATGACTAGAGCACTGCTTTTCACTGCATCATCACGCTGATTCTTCATATTCTACATTAATTCATAATATTTACCCATAAGGACCCAGTGCTATTTTTGTGGCAGCTCCCAAATGAATTTCTCTCCATATTTAATCTTCCTTAAATGATTTAAGATAAGATAAGACTTTATTGATCGCACCGTGGGGAAATTTCACAGTTGACAGCGGCAGCATACAACACACCAGTGCAAGAGAAAGACAGGTAGAAAAAAACAAGTGAGGGTGAAATATAAAGGAAAATGAGACATTTTGTATTTATATAGATATTTATATAAATAGAGAATTAGAGTTAAATATTTTTAAACTTTAAATATATTGTAATATCTTCTGTATTTTTTCAGTGAAAATAAGGTATTTTCCTGCGTTTAATTTATTAATCATGTAGATGTTCATAAAAGCTTAAAGTTGAGGGTTATTTTATCAAAAACAGAGAAAATTGAACAAAAAGGGAGTTTTTCAGTAAATCAATCAATAACTGAACGTAAACCAAGTGTCCATCCACTGTCATTGATCCAACTCCATGGGTTTTACTGGTGAATCAATGTTGTAGATGATGACGGTGTTTCCATGTTCACTACGGAGCCTCTGAACATCCAAATGGGTCATATCTGATGACCATGAAAAGATGACAAACTGTATTTTACTCCAATTATTTACATGCATTGATAAGATTAATGGATCAACAGGTATTAAACAGTGTAGATCAGTAGATGGTTTTGGTTGATGGGGGTTGTTTGGGTCTTCATGGGTTAAAATGCCAACCCCCCTGTTCTATCCCATCTGGACCAAACCCATTTATTAAAAACACTGTTTTTTTTATATTTTAGTGTCTGTGGATGGTAATTTTCTACTTTAGTGTAAATGATTCCATTCTTTCAAGTTAATCTTTTAGCTTCACATTGTAACACTTCAACCACTTGAAGCCAAAGACATGATTGAAACTTGATGTGTCTGATTTTGGTAAATCTTCAGACTGATTTTGAATGAGAACAACTGGTTTTGCTGCACATATAATATATGTGTACTAGGGATGGGAAGATTATCCGATACGTATCTATATGCTGACACACGTGTGCACGATCCGAGTGCACCGGTACAGAAGGTGCGAGTGAATGAAAAGTTTGGAATGATATTGCGATGTATCGGTTATTGAATGTTTGTATCGGTAAAATTTGATCCGTTCAATAGAATATATTTTTACTTGCATTTACAAGTGTTACTCTTTATTTGAGTAAAGTTTTTCCTTTTTTTCAGACCCATGTTAACATGCACTGTGGATTCACGGATGTGTACACTGCACACTAACAGTATGAGCTCTGTGGATGGACTGTGACACGAGGGCCACTGATGAATACTGAAATGTCTGCATCTGAATCTGACAGACTTAGAAGGGAGGTGACCACATGTGGTTTCCTAACATGGACTTTTTACTATATCAGCTGTATTGAATACTACTGTACATACTGTCCTTAAACAGTGTCGTACATATCTAACAGCTGATCCCAGAATACCTTGCGCAGATGTCTCTTACAGTGACAGGACCTTTTTCTGTTTTACCTACATTACAAATACATTACTTTACAAATGGATTTGGCGAGGGAGCAAGAATTTGAGTGTTAGAAACATGCAGAGAAATGACTGTAGAAACAAAGTCCTAACTTTTTCATGTGACGATGTGAGGCACGTGTTCTGAAATTGCACAAAAGCCACTTTGTGAAAAGTCGCGGTCTTATTTGATAAATAAAAAATCAAGCTCAATCAAATTGCACTGCATATATATATATATATATATATATATATATATATATATACACATATCGGCAAAAATTTACTTAGGGGGTCAAATGAGTGGCCATTTTTGTCAAAAAAAAAGTTGTAAGAAATGCATAGAACTGTGTTGAAATAATGCTAATACATTTGGGCACAGACTACTGATATTATTTGACAGTGGAAGCTATATTTTCAGAAATATTGGATTTTGAATAGCACGTGTATGTGAAAACTTTTGCTGGTGGACGGACGTGACATTACCCATGATGATCTGGTCAGTACCAGTACTTTATTAGTAATAAACTTATATACTTACTATTGCTAATTCTCCTCTTATTCATAAATGTTAGTATTGTGGATCTAAAACAATAACGGCTGACACAAAAACACAAAATGTGGCAGTGGATGGATGTGACATGGTTCTTACAGATCCCATCATACTGATGCTCGGCAGCCATGTCACCGTTTCCACAAATGATCCCTGTGCAAAAACTAGGATCAAAATTATTGTAGAGTTTATCATCATACTAAAGAGTAAATAACAATATAGAATTGTTATTTCTTTATAAAAATGCTTATTATTAGAAAACTGTTGATTTAAAAAATGACGTGTGACATTCTTAATGTATGTATTGGCGTAACATAAGCAGGATGGATCAGCACCATACTCCATATTGAACCTGTAAAAGTAAAACATGTGATATGTAGGATATAATCTTGTAAGAAAAATTGGGGAATCTAAAAGAATAGAATATTTGTTTTTCAGGTAAATTCAGTTCAAATATAACTTGGCCATTTGTGACATGAAAATATAGCATTAATTGTGATGATATTGGACATTTTTGAGCTGAAAACATAGTTCATATGACCATCAACATGTTGCAACAGAACTGAAATCCTGTAAATTTACATAATTTGCATTTACCAACAAAAAGTTCCTTTGGGGATTCACTTATACTGATTTGTTATGCACAAAGACAGAAATAAGACCTCTAAGCAAATTTTAGCCAGTATATTTTTTTGCCAGAGTGAATGTGTTGAATCAGAATGTGCTTAATCAAATCTGTATCGTGATTTGGGTGTGAATTGTATCGCATTGCGTGGTGCCACACATGTATCTTTAATATATCGGATCTGAAATGCTTTATTGAGATGCGTATCGTATCGGCCTTACAACTAAGATTCCCAACCCTAGTGTGTACAGATGACTTGTTTTAACAAGTTTTTTAGCTGAAACCTTCAGGTGTGTTTCCCATCTGTGTCTGGAATGTGACCCCTGAGCCAAAAACAAACAAAGACTAAGGAGGATGTTTGGTCTAGTCGGTACAGGTTTTTATCTGCATTCTCTCTTTATAATGATAGTATTTCATAAAACAGGGTAACTGTGTTTTTCACATAAAGAAAAAAATCCCACAGCGGCTCTGCCCACACACTGCAGTTTCACAGTGAAGCCTATGTCTGCCTTTCCTCTGAGCACTGTGAGCAGCGAAACAGGCTGTGATTGTAATAATAAAAAAAAAAGCAAGAAATAAGTCACTGATCTATTGAACCAGACGTCTCTAAATGCCCATGTCATCCAGTACTGATAAAAGGAAGCACCGTCACCGGAGCATATACATAAATCAAGTTGCAAAAAAGCCTCTTACTTTTTCATCTTATCGCCATAGAAACTAAAACACCACTATCACAGAATATAGAGTTTTGGATGGAGTATGTCATGCCTTTGACTTGTTTATGCACGTCTCATATGCAGCAGATTTGTCCTTATTTAGCTTTTGCATGAAAAAAAGAAAAGAGTAGAATAACTTGCAGCAGGTTGAGGCATTATGCAAGACTAGTGAATCATCATATTATAAGCAGAGATGGGAAGTCTAAATTAAAGGTGCTTAAAATACTTATTTATTCATTCTGATCTGTGTTTCTTCCACTGATATTTAGCTATTTTCAGACTTTATTGATTTCTGTTCAGTATGCTCCATGGTCTCTACACATCCAATCTACATACATTATGGAGAAAAGTATTGGGAAACATTGAATTCAGGCGTTTCAGTGCCAACAGGGGACTGGGATTCAAAACGATGATGACAAATGACATAATATATAAGTAATATAAGCTCATATTGCAGTAAAATGTCACTGCAATACATTTTTTTTGTAATGGGGGTGTGGTTAGGACCCAAACGCAGCACAGTTTTTTGCAACTCTACTCTAAACTACACAGTATATCCTTTGAGTATTGTCATCGCAATGTACGTGTGCGCAATAGTCACATCGCAGGTCCTCCGATGTAGGAGACAAATGAACTCCATGTGTTCTCAACTAATTTCATCCTGGGTGCCTGACACCAAGGTTCTAATAGTTTTGGATTTGTCATTATAGTTTAGTTTTATTTAGTTTTGACTTTTTTTCTCTAGTTTAGTTAGTTTTAATTAGTTTTTAGAGCAAGTTTGCTAGTTTTTATTAGTTTTGGTTTTTTTCTAAATGCTTAGTTTTAGTTGTTTTTTTTTAATATCTTTTATCTTCTTCTCCGTCGTATTCAAATAAATCCCAGACAGGACTGTGCTGCTTTCTCCTAACTTTAGTCTCCATGTTTCCAGGTAGAGTGGGAACAAGAAGACGACTTTAAACCACAAGGGACGAGAAGTGACGGACCGTTAAATATCATATGGTGCTGCTAGCTAAAATTGCTAGAGCGAAATAAATCGATTTCATATCAAGCCGACATTGACAAAGACAAAAACAAAGGGAATTTTATTCATAATTTTTATAAGTTTTAGTTAGTTTTGTAAGCACACGATACAGTTTCAGTTATCGTTTTTTTCTTTTATTTATTTCAGTTAACGAAAATGTTTTTTCAATTCTAGTTTTCGTCATTTCGTTAGTTTTCGTTGACAATAATAACCTTGCCTGACACACTGCACACAGCGATCCACCAATCACAATCGTTCTTAATCAGTTTGCAGAAGCAGACCACACCCCTGCACATGGAGCGAGTCACTGGTAACATTAAAAAATGAGCAACAAACAAGAGAAAATCACAGAAAATGGAGACTTGGTGCCAAAAAGAAAAGCAACATCAGTTATCTGGAATTATTTCAGCTACAAGAAGGATGATATTTGTAGAGGACCAACCATAAGGACCAGGTCAAAGGTGGTAAAATTCAGAAAAATAATAATTTAATAAAGGTAGAAAAAGGTTAACACAAGCTCCAAAAAATGTCAGTTAACAAAATGAACAAAGATGGGCCCAACTGAGGTCAACTAAACCAAACTGCAACAGAACAACAACTGACCTAACCAGACAAAGAACCAAGCTGGGTTTAAATAGAAGGGGACTAACCCAAATCAAACACAAGGGGGAGGTATTACACTACGAAATTAAATAAAACCATTAACTTAGTCAAAATAACATAAAAAACAAATAATCATAAACACAAAATACTAACTGTGAACCCATTATGATTTAAACCAAGAATTTAAACAACTAAATTAACACAAAGAAACAAACAGTGTTTCCCCCCCTCAGTCCTGTGATGTTAGTTCCGTCCCCTGTCTTAAATACTAGCCGAGCCCCTTTTTCTGGTGTTTTGTCTGCAACTGAAGAACCACGTGAGTAAATAATTCAAGCATAACTAATATGTGTGCACCCGCATTAGAATGTTTAAATAAAATAATTAAAGTAAACTGTGTCCTGTAATCATTAACTGTAACTTAACAAAAACTCATGAAACAAAAACTACTAACACAAGATGGTGGTGGCAAGGGATCTACCACAATACTGAAACGTGTGTTCTGTGTTGATAGTGCCTTGAACCTGTTGGCACAACGAGAGGTAACAACTAATTTGTTTGACCGTCTACGTTGGCGTCACATAGCTATTATATCCTCATGAGCATTTTTTCATATCGCAGGAATTTACGAAAAAAAAAAAAAAAAAATCGCAATATCAGTTTTTTCCCCAATGTCGTGCAGCCCTAGTTTAGAGGTAGATTTTATTAAAAATAGTTCTTAATATGAGGGCAGACAAAAGCATAAAAGCAGACTGACAGTCTTAGGTTCAATCCCAATTCACCCCTTACCCCGCCCCCCCTTGGCCCTTCCACTTGGCACTACCCTTTGAAATGGAGCTGCAAGGGGTAGGGGTTGAAATATTCCCCTATGAAATGGGACAACCCTTTGCGACCTGTTACGTCATCAGCAGTCATCGATGTCGCTATTAACAGATGCGACATCTTTGTTTCCACAAGTATTACCCATGCCGTCAGCAGCTGTAACTGTCTCTTTTTCATGGGCTTTGGTCATCTTTTTGCGGCTATCAACTATAAACCGTAGAAATGCGATCTATAACACATTGAAACGGCATTAAACAGTCGATCAAAAGATGAAGTTGTTTATGAAGAAAGTACGAATATTTATATGTGTCTGTTATCACACTGCTACACTTTTTGGCTGTGTTTACCTCCATCTTGCCAATGATTTGAACAGAGTTATGGGAAATTTCAGTCACAAGGAAGGGTCATACAATACCTTCTATGACAAAACTCCTCCAGCGTTATATTTCCGTGCATCTGGATCATTCCAGTGCACTGTTGACATTAGTGCTGGTATATCCCAGAGCAGTTTTTTCATTGTATTGTCTTCATGATGACAACCAGTAGCACATATAAAACCCTCATTTAAATAGGGCAGTCTTCAAGACTTTGCACCTGTTGTCATTTACGCAAGAAATCTTTGTAAATCACAGGCAAACCATGGTTCAAGCCCACACGCAGAATTCTAGATTGCATACACAAATTAGTACATGCAAATTGGGATCTTAGGAGATATTACAGACATTATCAAGCTAAAAGGGATCCATTTTGGAGATGCTTGATAGTGCTGTTTTGCTTCAGTCATGCATCACTGAACATGGTCCAAAATGATTTTCTGGACATAATTATTATGCATTTGACTGAGCCACACATACCTATTTTTAAAATAAATCCAAAATGGGAAAAACAGATAGGATACCAGAACATGTCCTTTGACTAAACCAAAACTAACTAGAAGCACTCGGAGAGCGCAGACCTCCGCCAAGGCTGATCAGTGGCCCCCCCCCCGTGGGCCCCCCCACGCCAAGGAGGTTATGTTTTTGCCAGGGTTTGTTTGTTTGTCTGTCTGTTTGGCTGTCCGTTAGTGTGCAACATAACTCAAAAAGTTATGGACAGATTTTGATGAAATTTTCAGGGTTTGTTGGAAATGGGATAAGGAAGAAATGAATAAATTTTGGTGGTGATCGGGCCCACGGGGGGGGCCACTGATCAGCCTTGGCGGAGGTCTGCGCCCCCCCCCAAACCCCCCCACCCCACCCCCCGTGGGCCCCCCCACCCCTGATCACCACCAAAATATAATCATTTCTTCCTTATCCCATTTCCAACAAACCCTGAAAATTTCATCCAAATCTGTCCATAACTTTTTGAGTTATGTTGCACACTAACGGACAGACAAACAGACAGACAAACAAACAAACCCTGGCAAAAACATAACCTCCTTGGCAGAGGTAATAATAATTAGTATTCTCCCTGTGAGGCTCAGCATGGAGTCTGAACTCTTCTGTAGTTTTTTTTTAACAGTTAGCTCAATTTGTTGTCAGTTTTATCTTACAGCTTTTACACCTACATCCCACTATGTAATGCACGTTTTGGCCCCGCCCCGGTGTCCGTCCCATCGACATCCGACCGATGTTGCAAACACGGGCGTTTTGGTGCAATGCCACTGTTGCACCACGGGAGGGCACTATCGTACAAGTAACCAAGGGTACAGTTCCGCAAGTTGTATTTAAGAAATCATTAGTCGCTTAGCACAAGTTAGGGATGCACCGATACCACTTTTTTCCAGACCGAGTACGAGTACTTACATTTGAGTACTTGCCAATACTGAGTACCGATACGAGTACTTAATAATCCCATTCTAGTTGTTAGTTCCTTTTATAAATGTGCTTTATTGTCGTCATTAGTCTGACTGGAACAAAGTGCTGCTACTGATATTTAATGTGTTGGAATGAGCGTTTGTCAATTAATCCACCAGGGGGCGCTGCTCTGAATTAACCATACTGGACAAATACCACGAAGAAGAGTAAAGTTTTTTGAGAAGAAGAAGAAAGTCAGTAATAACAAACATGGAGACGACAGAGGTAACACTAATGTGACACTAATATTGCAGCATTTTCGCTGGTAAGGTTTAACAGCTTAGCTTCAGCAGGAAGAGAAAAGAGAAATGAGCCATAAGTTTTGTTTTCACTTCTGCTGGCGGCGGTCTGCACCGCTCCATACCCCTCTCCGTCTGGGTACGCATCCGCCAGCACCTGGAAAACAGATGGAATGCACACAGAGGACGGACAGAACGCTGCGTGCGTATCTGTCTGTGTCTTTAACGTTACTTGCAGTCAGCGTTACTTTTATCATTGTCATTTATTTTGAAAAATCTCCACACATTATTCCACCGCCGCGCACCTGCTGCACTGAACTGTGAATGTCACACGGCCATAGGTGGTATCGGTGCATTTGTATCGGATTACTTTTACGAGTACAAATACGAGTACACACACTGAGTATCAGAGACGATACCCGATACTCATATTGGAATCGGTGCATCCCTAGCACAAGTCATATTTTTTTCAGGTCATAGCCAATAAGAATAATGTTATGCAGATAGCACGATTTGGCCAAAAATACGACTCAGGCAATTATGCTTTGAGGAAATAAATCACAGTGTTCAAACATCTACTCTGATGAAACTGGTCAGATTCAAATTTTTTATGCAGCTTCCTCGTGACAATGTCTACAAAGTTTGTTCGCAGGTTTGAGAAATTCAGATATTTAAATATTTTATGAATTTTTTAAATATTACAAATTTGCCTTTACTTCTAATGGGCTGTAGTTTGATGTCATGTAACATGGAAATGGTTACAGATATCAATAACCTCCTAAGACCCAGGAAATGTCAGCAAAGTACAAGCTTTTTTTGTTTTTTTAATAAATAAGTGCCTATATTGGAAACATGATGATGCAACAGTTTTTTCAGATGCAGTTTTAAAAATTTTTATGGAATGTCCTTTGTGGTGGACAGTTTTCTTTTTTTTTTTTTGTATAAAGTTGTGAAAGTCTTGTCCACAAATGTGGACAGAAAACCCATATCTGGGTCTTAGGAGGATATAGTTACTCTTGAGCACTGATAGGACGTCATACATGGACTTTAATTAGTTGCGCTCTCCTCCAGTGACAGTACCACCCACTTCTATTGGCAGGTTGATCTCCTGCATCAACACCACAGGACTGTAACATAGCAGCAGAGCCTGACAGCCTCACAAATTCAACTTGTTAGTGATTCTTGATAGAACATGTCAGGGAGCTTCAGGGCCATTGGTCCTATTTTTTTTTCTCACTGCATTTTCATCACATAACACTTTCAGAAAGATGCTGTGTGATGTCATTCCAGCTTCTCTTGTCACTTGCCGCTTTGCATCTGATCACAATGTCATGCAAACAAGTGAGAAAAATGCATCTGGATTTCTTTGCTTTGTGTACATAGCTGTGCTTGAGTTTAATTTTGAGACCTGTGCTGTGTTTCCTGACCCCACATGAAAGATTTTTTACCCTTAAAGAATGTGAAATGAGAATTTTCCTTGACATTTTTGTATTCACAGTGACTCATAGTCGCTTTGTTGTTGTCAGTGATAAAGTGGCAGGTGACAACCTCGCTCACTTGTTTCTTTGCAGCTTTGACTGTTCCATGTATTCACATTTCACTTTGGCAGCTTCACCTCACACATTCATGAGTGGAAGTGATGAAGAAAGTGCAGATGAAAATGGAATATGTCTGAAACTGTGCTAACAATCACACAACCTGTCCTTGCTTTGTAACTATGCTGTGTGAATAAAGCATTTTCTAGCATACTATGTTTCTTATATGTATAGGTGTTTAACTGTGTGTGACTATCATGTAGCTGCCCTGATCATTTGTGCCATATCGTCCTTTGAGAATCAGCTGGTTCTATGTCCACTTTTCCTTATTTCAAGAAAACGGAGTTTGAAATTTTCACCTGTCTGATCTCTGATATTTGGAGAGTTATCGATCATCTTTTTGTGTGGAATAGTGTTGACTGTGGAAGGTACCCTAAACATATTAACATGTTCTAAATCTCCATAGGCTTAGAGATATAAGAAGTTAAAAATGGACATAGAACTTTCTGATTCCAAGGTATGGAAGTTGCCCCTGGTCAACATGTTCTATGTCCAACATAGGACCTGGTGCCTTTACAGGTGTCACTTATGATTGAAATCAGGAAGTTCTACAGGGTGGGGAAGCAAAATTTACAATGGACATTTAGTTGTTTTTTCTCAGCAGGCACTACGTCAATTGTTTTGAAACTAAACATATAATGATGTCATAATCATACCTAACACTATTATCCATACCTTTTCAGAAACTTTTGCCCATATGAGTAATCAGGAAAGCAAACGTCAAAGAGTGTGTGATTTGCTGAATGCACTCGTCACACCAAAGGAGATTTCAAAAATAGTTGGAGTGTCCATAAAGACTGTTTATAATGTAAAGAAGAGAATGACTATGAGCAAAACTATTACAAGAAAGTCTGGAAGATACTATTAAAGAAGAATGGGAGAAGTTGTCACCCGAATATTTGAGGAACACCTGCGCAAGTTTCAGGAAGCGTGTGAAGGCAGTTATTGAGAAAGAAGGACGACACATAGAATAAAAACATTTTCTATTATGTCAATTTTCTTGTGGCAAATAAATTCTCATGACTTTCAATAAACTAATTGGTCATACACTGTTTTTCAACCCCTGCCTCAAAATATTGTAAATTTTGCTTCCCCACCCTGTATGTCCACCAGAGTTGTTTTTAAAAAAGTTATGAACAAACTAAGAACGTTTTAGTCAGTGATTACATGTATTTTAAACTGATGTCACAAAATGCAACATAAAAAAACATTCTTTGCTAGTGTTTTCCAATCCACATTTATTTAAGATTGACAACTAAAATGAGCACATCTATCCTTTTTCATTAAAGGTAGAATGGTGAATAAACATGTTAGGACACCTGGAGTACCTGTGTCAAATGTGTTAACTCAGTTTTCATGGCAAACAACCATTTTCCAGCCATACTTCAATCCTCAAAGGCAGGAGAATTAGTTGTGGAATGTAGGCAAATGATGTAGAACACCATGAACCACCTTTTTAAGACTGAGGATTGATGAGGATTAAAAATTCTTCATACATTCATAGATAAAAGTTGATGAATGAGCCACATTCTCATTTGAACCTGACACCGGACAACATTGCCCACTTAACCAGAATCTATAACATAAACTAGAAGCACTCGGAGAGCGCAGACCTCCGCCAAGGCTGATCAGTGGCCCCCCCTGTGGGCCCCCCCACCCCCGATCACCACCAAAATGTAATCATTTCTTCCTTATCCCATTTCCAACAAACCCTGAAAATTTCATCCAATACTGTCCATAACTTTTTGAGTTATGTTGCACACTAACGATCAGTGGCCCCCCCTCGTGGGCCCCCCCACCCCCGATCACCACCAAAATTTAATCATTTCTTCCTTATCCCATTTCCAACAAACCCTGAAAATTTCATCCAAATCTGTCCATAACTTTTTGAGTTATGTTGCACACTAACGGACAGACAAACAAACAAACAGACAGACAAACAAACAAACAAACCCTGGCAAAAACATAACCTCCTTGGCGGAGGTAAAAATAAAAATTAGAAAAAAAGTGTGCAAAATGCAAAAATTGCATTAAAATTAAATATACATTCACAGATAAAACGATTATATCAAATCAATGACAAGTCTGTAAATGAGCCAAATTCTCACTTGAACCTGAGGCTGGGACAGTATTGGCCACTTGAGCAAAATCTACTATGAAAGAATGAAAGTATGAAAAATAAAACTTATCCAGAAATGCCAAATTTTGCGTCAAAATGCCTCATACTCTTAAATATAAAATGACTATCAAATACACATGTTTATCAATGAGCCACCCTCTCAGACCTGACTCCGGGACAGCCTTGCCCGTCTAAAAATGCCAAATTTGAACACTGAACTACTTTGAACAAACATTAAACAAAACTATTTACATGATAGCCCTGTTCAGACCAATCATTTCAAACTTTTACCAGTATCAGAATGCCTTACTTAGGCATCAACGGCATAAACTAAACATGTCTCAGTCAATTTGAGACCCCCTCCATGTATTTTCTGAGCATACATCTTTTTTGAGTGAATTTCACATGATCCAGGTATGGCCCCTGATTGGCTCCTCTTGGACATAGAACTACCTGATTACCTCCGCCAAGGAGGTTATGTTTTTGCCAGGGTTTGTTTGTCTGTCTGTTTGTTTGTCTGTCCGTTAGTGTGCAACATAACTCAAAAAGTTATGGACAGATTTTGATGAAATTTTCAGGGTTTGTTGGAAATAGGATAAGGAAGAAATTATTAACTTTTGGGGGTGATCCGGAAGAAATCCTGGATTCTGGATCACTTTGAAATTTTCGTTAACATTGTGGTAAATGGGGCCAAAATTTTCGTTTCCCAATATCTCGCTTAATTATTGACCAAAACTCATGAAATTTAACTCAGGAATTGACAATGGGGTCCTCTATCACATTTCAAAGGCTGATCCGGATCTGATCCAGAAGGCGGATTTTATTTTAAACTAGAAGCACTCGGAGAGCGCAGACCTCCGCCAAGGCTGATCAGTGGCCCCCCCCGTGGGCCCCCCCACCCCCAATCACCACCAAAATTTAATCGTTTCTTCCTTATCCCATTTCCAACAAACCCTGAAAATTTCATCCAAATCTGTCCATAACTTTTTGAGTTATGTTGCACACTAACGGACAGACAAACAAACAAACAAACAGACAAACAAACCCTGGCAAAAACATAACCTCCTTGGCGGAGGTAAAAATAAATGTAGGATTTGTATCACCGATTATGTGGGGAATTTTTGTGCTTGGCGGAGGTCTGCGCTCTCCGAGTGCTTTTCTAGTTTGAAATGAACACCACTCAGGACATAGAACTAAATGTTTCTAGGTGTAAATGTGTGGAGATGTTTAACTTGGAGCTAAGCACTTTGGGACAGAAACTTAAATGGTTTTAGAATGTCCTGATGTGCTTAACTCCATTTCTGCAAAAAAGTGGACATAGAACCAGCTGATTCTCAAGGGACGATATGCATTTCTACTGGTAGAGGGTAAAAGAGGAGAAAGCCTGGGCTCTCCAGTATGCAAAATGCTAGTCTTTTAGGCATTTAGATTTTAATGGATCTGAATTCTGATGAAACAGCACAAACGAACATTAGGACCATTGCTGCATTTTCTACACCCATATTAAAGCATCATGACAGCGATACCACCATTCACTATTACTTTAATGGGCATTATGGACATTGATGGCCATGTAAAGCAGACGTTCTATCTGCTAAAAGCTCCTCTGTCATGAATTACTGTAGTGAAGCTGAAAAGTGCAGCATGTTATGGAAAGAGAAAAGGAGAATTTGATTAAAAACCTGTCAATAATTAAATTCTGTTGATGACAAATCAGCGCAGGTCAGTTTGGAGCTGAAGTAGTGAAAGTAAGTTTTATTTAGCTTGCACATTTGAGTGACCAGAGGAAGAGATCTGCTGCATTTCACTGTTATACTATGTGTAATAAAGACTGTGGGGAGCAATGACTATAGCAATGCAATTCAGTACCATTTGTGTCTTTTAATGCTGTTTTTACAGGCACAAATAATTGCATCATGTTGCAGATGCTCTTATTTATACCTAGATTTAAATATCTAGTTTTAGTCTCTTTGCATATGCAACTTGGAGTGAATTGCAGGAAAATGTTGAGCTCATTTTAAATCCTGACTGCACTATTAAATGTTAATATTTTACTTCGAGCTGTTTTTGTTTCAGTTGATGCATTACTTAGTTTTTTTCATCTTAATGACTGCAATTATACCTCATTATATGATTGTTGTTATTCACAACTACTGTGTGTTGTATTTGTATAGCTACTGTGTATTTTATTTAAAGCCCTCACGTCAATATATACTTGGAATCTACAGCCACAAATAAGAAAAGGTTCGGAAAACATGGAAAATACAAATTTAAAAAGAGAATCGGGATAATAACAATGTCTTGGACTCATATTTTATTTTAAACTGTATAAACACAATCTATTTCATGTGCTGTCATGTGATATTTTGTGTTATTTTTTGTCTAAACAAGGCTTAAAATGTGCAACAGTACAAGGTCTTCATTTGTCACTTTTCCATTGACCCTCAAATTGCGCGAATATAACTTGTGCATAAAAATTTACCCAACAGAAAACCAAAAATTTCAAAATTTAAGATATTATGAGAGAGAATGTACACTAAATACCCATTAAACATATGCCAGGCTTTTGATAAATTAAACAATATAAGCATTAAAAATTGGTATAAATGAATTATTGACAGATTAGACTGTCATTTTAACTAAAATGTTCTCAAATTGGGGTGGTGTATGTTAAAAATGTCTGAAAAGCCCCCATTTGGTGGGCTTAGCTGCAGACCAGGGGAGACCACAGGAACAGGACCAGTCCAGATGCAGACCGGCAACAGGTGTCGTGTCCAGCCAGGTCCTGACAATAGGGCTGGGGACCCACAACAGGTCCAGGTCATGTATTCAGTTGGATTTATATTTAATATTATTAGTATAATAATAGAGTGCTGTGTTTTAATCTTCAACTTTCTTGTTCTTTTTGTTTTCAGCAGCACAACGAGGGAATCCTGAGTCATGGGAGGAGACAAAACGGACTTTGGATCAACAGTTAGCCACAGTTATACATGTGTCTGGGTCTTATATATCAAATTGTGCTTAATTTTCTACAGACATTTCAGGTTGTTCATATTTGTTCAGGTTATTCACATTTTAGTGTTACAGGATAGTTTGTAAATGTCAATATTTTCATAATTTAATGTTATTTTTTGCACTAAAACAACGATAAAAATGTAAGTTGTTCATTCTAGATTTTTTGGGGGGGTCTTAATTCAACATTTTTTTACTTAATTGAAGATTTTTTTTTTGCTTAATTCATGATTTTTTTTTTACTTAATTGAAGATTTTTTGTCTTAATTGAAGATATTTTGCTAAATTTGACATTTTTTTTTACTTAATTGAGGATTTTTTTTTTTTGGCTTAATTGAAGATTTTTATTTTTTTTATTTTTTTTGCTTAATCCAAGATTTTTTCCTTAATTCAAGCTAATTTTTTTTTTGCTTAATTCAGTTCAAGACTGTGGAATTTTTGCACTAGGCAAAAACATCCCAGGAGCCGAACTGGACCTGGGCCACATGTTTGACACCCCTGCTCTACAATATGTTTTAAAAATAATTTTGCACTTATTTTAGTATGGCAACAGTGACTCTGTGCTGTGCACTACCTAAGATTTCAGGATGTCTCCTAAAATGTAATCAGTCACTAATTTGGAAGAAAAAAACAAAAAACTGTGGACCTCAGTCGACGTCTTATCGAACCAGACAATATTGACACTCTCACCTGGCTCAGGTTTGTTTTTTTTGTTTTTTTAGAAGCATTTTATTGACTGAGTCGTGTATTTGAACCTTTACAAATTAAACATCACGCAGCCTTTCCCTGCTGACTTCAAGCTTGTAGCAACTTACTCAGACGTCATGGCAGTTACATCAAGAAAACACCGGAAACTTTTTACCCATGGAGACGCTTGAATTATTCGTTTTAAGCTACTTTCAGTGAATCTCTGTTAAAACAAAAAAAGTTATGTGGGCTGAAGAACTGTGAAGTACCCCGCTGAGGATTTAGTCCTTGGTTTTCTCCCACATTTCAGCAAATAAACCCCACCTGCTGAATAGATGTTGGTTTTATTCAACACTAATCACAGCCACTGGCCATGCTGCATTTGATTTTTCAACCCTATCATCAGACACAAGTCAGTATTTTTAACTTTTAACTTTCCTAGGTCTATACTTCCCTCTTAAAAACAAATACGGTGTTTAGTATGAAGCAATAACTTTTTATGTATTCTTTGTCCTTGGGCGTCTGACTCTGTAAATCTTTAGTAAAGCTGAGGGAGCCTTAACCAAACAGAAGGAGGGAGAGAGAAACGGTAGAAGAAAAAGATACTCGAGACAAGCAGATAAAGAGAAAAAGAGTGAATACGGTGTCAGAGAAGCTCAATAAAATAGAAAATATTGAGTATAGTTCAGGGGTCAAGACGAAACAGAGGAAGCAAGGAAAAGATGAGTGAGATAACATGACAGGGTAACAAGAAAAATAAAGAAAAGGAAATGAAAAGTAGATAAAATATGATGTGTTGGTGTCCTTGGAAGAAAAAAAGAAGAAAAACTTTTGCTGGTGACATTATAAAACTCATCTTATCTGAAAGGTCTGAAACTCATTTGAGATTCTCGCAGTAATTTGTTGATATTTGTGATATTTTGAACCAAGAAACAACTCTGAATATTTTATGAGTCGATTTGTATTGTGCAGATGCAAGCACTGATGATTCCTGAGGTTTTCAGTCATTCAGCGCTGTAATAAAGTCCTGCATGCAGCCGCACGAGAACCAGCGCTGACCTTTTTAACTCATTGCGCTCTGACCAGCGGTGCATTTTAAGATGG